>NC_081278.1:1737595-1972595 GCF_030490865.1 Poecile atricapillus
TGGGTGCGGGTGTGTGCGCATGCCTGCATGCATGGAAAAAAACCAAAGAAATGGCCAAAAATACGCCTCGGTCTAGAGAACCGGAATATCCGACGGCCGAGGGGCGCACAGGTCTCCTGGCTCCGGGGCCGGCGGCTGCCACCGGGCATGGCGTCAGAAGCCTCAGGGGCGGCCGGCGTGGAGCCGGCCGACAGGACTACCCCGGCAGGAGGCGGCCCCAGGAGGTTGGGTCCACCTGGGGCCGTGGCCATGGCCGGGCCAGGGGCGGGGCCGGCCAACAGGCCTGGCCTGGTGGCAGGACACGAAGCAAATTTCGGCGGGGTACCGTTGTCCCCTGGGCAGGGTAGACCTGTTGTCCTCCAGCAGGGGTAGACCTGCTGTCCCCGGCAGGGGTAGACCTGTTGTCCGCGGTCGGGGTAGACCTGTTGTCCGCGGCCAGGGTAGACCTGTTGTCCATGGTAGGGGTAGACCTGTTGTCCGCGCCGGCTCTGGAAGTTCACCAGGGGGTCGCTGTTTTCAGCTGCCTCCAGTTACGTCATGCTAGGAGGTGGCTAGCACTGCCGCTTTGCCCCGGTCACGTACGCTATGGTCACTTGCAGGCATCCGCGGCCTTGGATGCGTATCTCCGTATTATGGGAGCGAGGTGACGGGCCGTCTCCCCCAGGCTGTTACCGTGCCTGTGTCCTCCGAGGTGGAGCTACGGGCCCACCGCCTGGCTGGTCACCGGCACCAAGCTCAGAGAGAAACGAAGGGGAGAGCGCCAGCAAGGGAGGCCCAAGAGAGAGTGTGCCGCCTAGGCGGGATGAGTCACAGGGCTCATCCCGCTTCCCGTGCTACCCCTCGTGCCGATGGGCCCAGCTTGTCGTGAGGCCGAGGAAGCGTGTGCTGCTGCCAGAAAGAAAGCCGCTTGGGCGGCCAAGGCTAGAAGGGAAGGGTGTGGAGGAGGCAGAGAAGCCGCAAGCGGGTCCCCCCCACTCTGGTCATGCTGCTGCCGATTCTGGTCTAGTACCGCTGCCCTCCCCCCCACCTCAACTCTGGGGCGGGGAAACGAACGCTGGTGGCTGGCGGGCAAGGCGGCGGTGCCTCGTCCCTTATGTGCTCGGCCTTAAGCCGGGGCCCCCCTCGGCGGGGTTCAGTTTTTTTCAGCTGTCGGTCTCGGTGGGGCACGGTGGCTGGCAGCCAGGGGCAGACGTCGGCCGGGGGCGCCTCTGTCGTTGTCCAAGCCTCGTTCGAGGCTTTACCCCCGGCACTTCTCTGAGAGTCCCGAAGACCAGGTGCCCGGTTGGCCGAGGTTGGCGGTGCCCCGTTCCCTGCTCCTGACCCGCTGTTGCCAGGTGTGAGAGACCCATGTGTCGGAAAGGGGCTGCAGGGGGCGCACGGCCTTGCCTTCAGCTTTGCCCAGGTTTTGCCGCTCCAGGGGCTCAGTGACGGGAGACCTCGCCCGAGGGGAGTCGCGGTGCCAGGCTGGAGGTGCCCCGTCCCCCGCCCCAAGTTGTTGTGGCCCTTGTCCCCTGTAGCAGTAGGGCATGGCGGCACGGAAGATTTCGGGATGTAACAGAAAGTTAGTAACCCCCCTTCTCTACAGAGTACGGTAATGACCCCTGCAATTAGCCAATAGCATTTAGCTGTGATGAAAGCAGATGGGAGTAACACAGTGACTCTCGGTTATAAAATGTCAAATTCTCCTGCAATAAATGCCGTTTCTTCGCCAGCCATCACATTGATGTCTTGTGGGTAGAACGGTCCGGGTGGCCAAGGGGGGCCACCGTGCTGGCTTCTGAACCAGGGTGTCTGCCTTGCTTTAAAGGCCACATATGGTGCCGAAAACCCGGGAAAAATTCCAAAAGCGGGATTCAAACCCAGAAAGCGAGGATTACGTGGAATACAGAAGCAGTGGCCAGGACAGCTGGGCTGATCCTGGCGAGGGAGACGTTCCTGCATCCTGAACGAAGATGGAATCCTTGATAAAGGTCGTATCTGAATTACATAAGCAGTGGGGGGTAGATTGCAAATCTAAGGATTTTATTTTTGCTATTGCAAGGCTTTGGTTTATTGGGGTCATAAATCAGCTTGTAAATTCTTCTCTCTCCATTTTTCCTCTCTGCGAGAGTATGCAGAGAATGTGAGGAAAGATAAGAGCAGAGCTGCAGCAGCAGAGCGGGCAGTTCACCCCCCCACTCCCTCTCTAAGAAAAAGCACCGGGATAATACCCAGTTTGTTACAAAGTCATGGTTTATTGGGTTTTCAAAATGTTTTTATATACCCTTTTGGAATGAATTTTGTGTTTTAAGTAATTATGAGTTTATGCAGTTGCAGTTTTTAGGATTTTACTAAAGAAATTACTGTGGTTCCTTGAAAGTCAAAAAAAAAAGGGGTGTTTAAGGTGAATATTAACAGAAGTTGCCTTGCAATAATTAGTTTTAAAACCTAAGGTTAAAATATGGTGTGTTTTACAGCTTCTAAGAAAACCTTCCAATTAATGTTATCTACAGAAAAGATTTGTGGTTTAAAAAATAATTAGTTAAGAGAACTTTACTGTACAAGACAAAGTTAAGTTAGAGTATATATTATCTATTTGCTTGTTTTTCCACAATTTTAATAAGGTAATTTCAATGTGAGTCCTTTTGTTATATAAAACACATATAACTGTATATATACCAATTTGGATTTTGGATTTTAGTTTAAAAATTGGACTTGATGTTCCTGAAAAGTGCTACAAAAGCTGAATGGCAACTTGCCAAATCCTGTGTTGTTGTGGTTTTTCTCTAGAAAAACTGCACTTTAAAATCCTAACAAATTTAAGCATATACTAGGCAAATTCCTGTTATGAATAAGTATTTTTAGTAACATTTGCAGTTATTGTGAGTTATTCTCAAAGCAAGATGACATAGAATTGTGATGGATTTGTTACATTTTTATAATCTTTATAGTGAATCCATGTTATTGTTATATTGTGTTTAAAAGGTATATATCAAACTTTTAGTTGCTTTTTGTAGTAACAGAATAAGATTAAGGTATGTTTTTATTTAATACAGATTAAGTGTTAATAGAATTAAGAATAGTCAAGTTTTATTATGTTTAGGCTTGAATGTTTTTAAATTAAGTTTTATAACTTGGATATTCTTTTAAGGTTAAGTTTTGTTATTTCCTTTTGTCATAATTAATTTTTATTAGGTTTAAATATTGTTTCATTTGAATTGTTTTATGTTTTATTGGAGACACTTGTCTAAACTGCAAAGTATAGTTATTTTCCTAGAGAAATGAAGATAGCTACAACTGAAACAGCTGTGATAGAACGCTGATGAACACCTGCTTGTGGATAGAAGTGAATCCAGTCTGTGACACCCTTGACTTCATCGGGAGTTCTGTTGTTCGTTGCAATCTCTGCAGTTTTTGTTTGTTATAGCTTTCTTATTTTTCAGTGTTTCCAGAATTTTAAGAAGATGTACCATTGCTGAGGATCAGCTGCCATGGGAGAGGCTTCTGATTAAACCAACTGCTGAATGGTTTCATTGGTCTGGTACCTAAAGCTTCTGATCATTTGCTTTGTACGAATGCATTTTAACAGTTTGCTGTGCTGTAAGCATCTCATAGCTGCTACTATTGAAAACTTTCTTTTAGAAATATGTTAAGAGGTATCTTTCCAGTTTAAAGCCTAGGTCCTGGCCAAGCCTTGACTTTACCTGGACAGAATGTTTGCCAGCAGATCCAGATGTTTTCTGTCCCAAAACTGTATTTGAGTCACTTTTTGACTCAGCAATTTGACCCTATTAATATGACAGCTAGATCAATTTTGAAGTGGGCTTGGAGAATCATTTCCGGAGGTGATTATCCAATCCTTCACTGATGATTTTTTGTTTCTGTTTGTTTGCTAACTATGGGATGCTAGAGCAGTGTTTTAGTAATTAATAGTAGTTTTATATTATATATGTTATTAATAATGTCTAAGATATAATTGATTTTTAACTGTTATAGGTTCTTATTAATTGTGTATATGGTTTTGTGTTGATGTTGTTTATAACAAAAGTACATCTCATTTTTATTTTTTTTTAAGAAAATGGGGGAAATTGATGCCCTAAAAGCATTTAATTAGTGTAATTCATTAACTTCAAGGAGAGAAGTGTCTGTGTTTTGTTGGCAGGTTCAAAAAGGTCACCTGTCCATCTGACCAGACTGTCTGCCTCTGAACACACGAGATCCAGTGAACAGAGAAGTCACCACACAGCCTTGGTACTTCAGACATGGATCAGAAGTGGACCTGTCAGGACACAGTTGTGTCTGAACACTACACAGACAGTTGCCAATAGAAATTTTATGTTGTTGTTATGATGTTGTGTCTCTACCAATTTTTCAGTTATCTTCTGTTTTAAGATTTAGAAGGATCTGAAGAACAACTTGAACATCGAAGCCCTCAGTCACCGATCAGCTGCCAGCTGACATCATGGGAGCAGTGAATGTTACAAGACTGAATGGTGTTAGAGAAATTCTGTAGAAGATGTAAGAAAAATGTAGAGACTTCATCTAACTTTATATAAAGCAAATTGTAGTTGCGTGTTTACCCTTTCAGCAAATTGCTTTCACGCTTAGACTACATATATACCAGAGCACGTGTCTTAAAAGTAGTTAGATAATAGTTTAAGGTAAAGTGTCTAGCCTGTGTAGTAATTGTTATATTAGTATAAAGCATAAGTATTCCCCCTTCAAGAGGTAGTGTAAGCATCTTTGAAAGTTCATTTAATGTTAAAGCTTTAGCTGTGAGTTTGCAAGTATGGTGTCATTTCCATGGTAAGCTGCTTATAGTAATTGTGCTGTTTATAGTCATGACCAACTGTCTGCTAACTAACATCCAAAAGTGACAGAACATATGGGTCACTCTGGTCCACTGAACTGGCCAAAGGTCAATGTGTTTGAGCCCAGCCACCAACCCAGGCAAAGACTACTGCTGCCAACTAGGGTATTGGTTTTGTGGCTATTGGGAGTGCGAAACAATAGTCCTGAGTAACAGGTGGGCACCACCAAAAGCAGACGAGTTTCTGCAAGTAACCTGGGGTCCGGCAGGCTGTATACGTCCCAGTTTCAACTCCATAGGGCAAGTGTTTTATGGGTTTTATGATGATCAATTTAAAGTCTGTCATCAAATGATCATGCAGGTGCTGCAGCCAGCAGATGTAGGTTGGACCACCGGAAGGATGTGGTCAGTATTCTTGCACAAGCCTGGCAAAGATCCTGGTGAAGTAGTACAAATTATCTGACTCCCTGTCATGACACCTGAAGCAATTGGCCCCAGCCTTGTGGTACAAGCTGAGAACCCACAATCTAATAGTCTGTACCCACTGCATAAGTGAGAAACTTCTCCCCAAAGATCTGAAGCCACTGCTTTCGATTCGCTCTATCGAATGTTAGATGCCACCTTTTTACCTCTAAATCAATCCAACCCCAATGCCACAGAATCCTGCTGGCTGTGCAATGACACACAGCCCCCTTACTATGAGGCTGTGGCCCTTAACAACCAGCCGATGTGGACTAATGCGGAAGCCCCAGTCCAGTGCCGCAGTGAGTCATCTTCTCGCAGAATCACCATCAGCCACATGACAGGGCGAGGGTTTTGTGTGGGCAAAGCCACTGTTGTTGACAAAAAAGTCTGTGTGAAATGGGCAATCGCCCCCTTGTCTGGCATGTGGGTTTGCAACCGCAGTGGGCTAAGCCCTTGTATCTATACCCAGAGCTTTAACTCCTCTGCTGACTTTTGTGTATTAGCTATTATCATCCCCAGGGTCCTATACCACTCCGGAGAAGAAGTGAACCAGTACCTTGAGCGGGCAGGCTGCCTTCAGAAAAGAGAGCTGTTGACAGGACTGTCAATAGCAATGCTGCTCGGCTTGGGAGCGACCGGTGCAGCCACAGGTGTCTCCGCCCTGGTAACCCAGAGTCATAGTCTCTCTCAGCTACAGATGACTGTAGATGAAGATCTACAGAGAATTGAGAAATCCATATCCTTTCTAGAAAAGTCAGTCTCCTCACTCTCTGAAGTTGTTTTGCAGAACAGGCGAGGTCTTGACCTTCTGTTCATGCAGCAAGGAGGCCTCTGCATCGCCCTGAACGAAGAATGCTGCTTCTATGCAGACCACACCGGAGTAGTGAGAGACACCATGGCAGAGCTACGAGACAGGCTGTCTCAACGAAAAGCAGAGAGAGAAGCCCAGCAAAACTGGTTCCAATCCTGGTTCGATCAATCTCCATGGCTGACCACCCTGGTGTCTACCCTGACTGGACCAGTTGTGACGATTTTACTTGTGCTGATCTTTGGACCATGCATTTTAAATAAGATTGTGTCTTTTGTTAAGAGCCAACTAGAAAAAGTTAACATTTTGTTTATAGAAAGGCAACAGATGCTTTAAAATATATTTAGTTATTGCATGTGCTTTATATTTACCAATGAAAGCTGTAGTATCTATTTTATAAGCTTTTAGTTTTTAGCTAAGTATAATGTATCCTATATTTTATTCAATTTTATATTATTAATTTTTAAAACAAAACAAACCAAAACAAAACAAAAAGAAAACCTTTTTAATATAGATAAGTAGATAAAGTGTTTAGAGATACGTATATAAAAATAACATTAGAATTTTTAAGACTAACACACCTTACATTTTATCAAATTAGTTATTCATAGAGAGAGGGGATATGCTGTAGTTAAGGCCTGGCGGTGCGGAAGAACTCGGGATGTAACGGAAAGCTAGGGTAGCAAGGCCTCTTGCAATTAGCCAATAGCACCTAGGTGTGACGTATGTAGATGGTAGTAACACAGTGAACATAGGCTATAAAATGTTAAGTTTCCCTGCAATAAATCGCCATATTTGCCATCCATCACATTGATGTTGTGGAGTATGGACCGAGCGGCTGAGAGTGACCGCCGTGCTGGAGTTGATCGGGGTGCTTTTCTTGCTTGAAACCCAACAGCACATATGACATTAATCGAATGTTTTCGGGGTATCAATTCCTTTTGTTTTTAAAAGTGAGATGTACTTTTCTCATGCATATTAATATCAACACAAAACTATACAGATAATGAATGAAAAACTTACAGCAGTCAGAAATCAGTCAGATAATAAACATAATTAATAACATATGTGATACAGAATTACTATTAACCACTAAAGCACTGCACCATCATCTCATAGTCTGCAAATAATAAAATCAGTGAAGGATTGGATAACCACCTCAGGAAATGATTCTCCAAGCCCACTTCAAAACTGATCCAACTGTCATATTAATAGGGTCAAATTACCAAGTCAAAAGTGACTCAAATACTGATTTGGTGCAGAAAACATCTGGATCTGTTGGCAAACATTCTGTCCAGGTAAAGTCAAGGCTTGGCCAGGGCCTAGGTTTTAAACTGGAAAGATGCCTCTTAACTCATTTTCAAAACAAGGTTCTTAATGCTAGCAGCTATGAGATGCTTACAGCACAGAGAACTGTTGAAGTGCATTCTTATAAAGCAAATGATCAGAAGTCTTAGGCCAGACCAATTCAACCATTTAGCAGTTGGTTTAATCTGGAGTTTCTCTTGTGACAGCTGACTTTCAGCAATGATACATTTTCCTGGAATTCTGGAAGCACTGAAAAATAATAAAGCTACACTGGATTCGGCAAAAGCAAGTCTTAAACAAGGAAAGGAGTAAAAAACAAGGAAAAACCTTATATAGGAACAGTTGCTTAGCTTATTTACCAAGATGCATCTGTAGCTAAAATTGAAAGATCTCAAATGACACGTGTCTAAAAGGTAATTATACAAAGATATGTCAAAATATATGAGAAGCCGGCTATAAATACAACAATAACGCTCTATAGATAAAAATCCACAAATTCACATTATACAATGAATATGGCAGCAGTAAATGTCTGACAAAATCAAAATAATATTTTTAGAACATTTACATCTTAATGACCAAAAATGAAATAAGGTAAACTTCTAAATCTCCTAGTAAATAACAGTCACTATTCTTTTGTGTTACCTATAGAAAACAAAAACGGCAGAGATCGCAACAAACAACAGAACTCCTGATGAAATCAAGGGTATCACAGACTGCATTCACCTCTATCTACAAGCAGGTGTGCATAGGTGTTTCATCACAGTTATCTCAATCGTAGTCATCTTCATCTCTCTAAGAAAATAACTATACTTTGCAGTTTAGACAAGTGTCTTTTAACAAAACGTGAGACAATTTGAATTAAACAATATTCAAGCCTAGTAGAAATTAATTATGACAGCAGTAAAAAACAAAACTTCAAAAGAATACCAAAATTATAAAACCTAACTTAAAAACATTCAGATCTAAACAGAGTGAAACTTAACTTTGCTTAATTTTATCAACATTTAATTTGTATCAAATGAAAATATAACTCAGTCTTACTCTGTTATTACAAAAAAGCAACTAAAAGTTTGGTATATACTTTTGAACATAATAGAACAGCAACATGGATTCACTATAGAGATGATAAGGATGCAACAAACACATCACAATTCTATGTCATCTGGCTTTGAGAATAACTCACAATAATGGCAGATGTTACTGAAAATACTTATTTGTAGCAGGAATTTGCTTGGTATATGCTTAAGTTGGTTAGGATTTTAAAGTGCAGTTTTACTAGAGAAAAACCACAACACAGGATTTGGCAAGTTGTCATTCAGCTTTTGTAGCACTTTTCAAAAACATCAAGTCTAACTTTTAATTAAAATCTAAAGTCCAAATTGGTATATATGCTGCTACACATGTTTTTTATAGCAAAAAGACTCACGTTGAAATTACCTTATTAAAATTTTAGAAAAAAACAAGCAAATGGGTAATATATGGTTAACTTAACTTTGTCTTGTGCAGTGAAGTTCTCTTAGCTAATTAATTTTTAAACCATGAATATCTTCTGTAGGTAACATTAATTGGAAGGTTGTTTTATTAGTGGCTGTAAATCATTCAGTATTTTAACATTAGGTTTTAAACCTAATTATTGCAAGGTGTCATGAGGTTAGTTTACCTTTAAGGAAGTTAAAGTTGCTGGGGGCTCTTGAGAGTCTTTTCTCTTGACCAATTATCGGTCATTGCTGAGAATTGACAGCAGTTTTAGCCATTGAAAAGTAGAATCAACTTGTGAACCCCACCTTAAAGTGTACACCCAGAAGTCTGTGGTGCTTCTTTGTTTCCTGGCTGTGAAGGGTGGCGGAGCTCCAAGCCTCTCATTCCCAGCCCAGGCCATGCGGCCTGGGTGGGGGGCCGAGCTGGGCCTGCCGCTCTCCCGGCCGGGAGATGGGGGCCAGCGGGGGCTTGCCCCGGGCTGAGCCGGGCCAGGCCGGTTCCTGGCTTAGCTGCAGGTTTTGCTGTGATAGAATTTACCAGAAAACTGCCGAGTAAAGAAGAAGAAAAGCTTTAAGCCTGCTGCAAGCAGAAACAGTAACTATGAGGAACTTTCCATCGCAGGCAGCTCCAGCTCCTGTTCAGCAGAGATCACCGAACCATCTACAAAAGCTTAGGCAAGATTTTAACTCTTTCTTATCCAGATGAGACTTGCGGATTAATCTTTTCGTCCAGAAAGAGAAAAAGAGAGTGATCCACATGAAAAGAGACTTTATAAACTACTAGTGGCAAGAAAGAAAAGAAAACTTCAAGAAAGGTAGAGAATTAAGAAGATGCTTTAATTAAGCTGAAATATCTTTCTGTTAAAACTATAGAGATAGACAATGAAGTCCTGAAAAGAACTCCTTTAATTCATAATAGAGTATGGGGAGGAATAAGGTGTTCAAAGTGTAAATTTAAGTAAAAAGTGGAGTAATTGTGGTATAGTGAAGTGCTGAGAGATTTAAAGCCTTGAGAGGCAATGAGAAAACTGTTTTCTAGTGAAGCTCACAGGAGCAGATGAAGAATACTTTTTTGCCTTTGACTAACTTATCCTTAAAAATACTATCCCCAAACTAATGACCTATAACATTTCAGAGTGATATGGAATAGGAGGGGTGGGCTCTGATAATAACAGCTCTGAGCAGCTGATATCAGAAGAACGAGAAACTATAACAAAATAGTTTTCTTGTGAAAAAACTCCATAAATTAACAGAAAGGAACTTCTGTTTCTCTACAGAAACTGAGGAAAAGACTATAAAAAGAATTAGAACTGTTTAAACCGTCAAAATTATAAAGTTTTTGTCTCTGTTGTCATGTGAACAAAAGAATAGTGAGCAGTAAGAAATGAAAAAGTTTTTCTAAAAGTTTATTCTGGTGTTCTTATTCTTGTAGTTTGTCAATAAACTTCTCTTTATTCCTTTTAAGTTTTATGCCTGGTTTGCTCTTATTTTAATCCATATCTCACAGCAAAAAAATAATAATTCTTTTTCCCCCTTGTTTGTTAATTACTGGTTCAAAACCACGACAGATACATTAGTTTTTAAAGGTAGCAATGCCATTGTTGTTTGCACTTCTCGAGCAGCTTGTCGAGCTGTCCGCTCTGCTTTTTGATTTTCCTCACAAATTTTGGAGTTTCTTGATTGGTGTGCTTTACAGTGTATCATTACTATTTGTTCAGGTTTTTATACTGCTTTTATCAATTGCAGGACTGCATCTTGATGTTTAATGTGTGTACCTTGAGAAGACAGTAGCCTTCTTTCTTTCCACAGTGCTTCGTGTACATGTACTACTCTAAAGCATACTTTGAGCCAGTCCATATGTTTACCCTTTTCCCTTTACTCAATTCTAGTGCTCTGCTTAAGGTAACCAGTTCTGCCCTCTGGGCAGATGGATTTGGTGATAATGCTTTTGCCTCCACTATTGTACTGACTGTTGTTGCCACATATCCAGCGTGTCTGGTCCCGTTCTCCACAAAGCTGCTTCCATCTGTGAATAGCTCCCATTCTGGTTGCTCTAGTGGGATGTCTTTCAGGTCTTCTCTTGCCGAGTAGGTGTACTCTATTACTTCTACACAGTCGTGCTCTAATGGGCCTTCTTCAGTTGTGGTACCTAGGAACAAAGCTGGATTCAAGAGGTTAGTTGTCTTTAGTGTGACATCATCCTGCTCAGACAGGATTACCTGGAATTTCATCATCCTGCTTGGAGATAGCCAATGGCCCCCCTTTTGTTCTAAAACAGTGGTCACCATGTGTGGCATGTAGATATTTATGTCTCTACCCATCGTGAGTTTCCTAGCCTCTTGTATCAGCATCACAGTGGCTGCAACTGCCCGCAGGCTTGAAGTCCATCTGGAACTCTCGTTATCAAGTTGTTTGGAAAAGCAGCCTACCGGCCTTTTCCAGCTTCCCAAAGGTTGGGTCAGCACTCCCAGTGCTAGGTGTAGCCTTTCATGCACAAACAGCTGAAAATCATTGGATAAATCAGGCAATCCTAATGCCGGAGCAGTTGTCAATGCCTCCTTCTGTTTGAGGAAGGCCTCCTTCTGTGGTTTGCTCCAGGTAAACGGTTGTGTCTTCTGGGCTTCATACAGGGGTTTTGCAATTAGTCCATAGTCCATGATCTACAGGCGGCACCACTCTGTCATCCCGAGGAAACTTGTAGCTCATGCAGGTTCTGGGGTTCTGGAATAGCACAAAAATTTGAATATGATTAGTACCCAGCTTATGTTGCCCTTGTGAGATTTCACATCCCAGGTAAATCACAGTCTGCTGGGCAATTTGTGCCTTTTCTTTAGACACCTTATATCCTCCTATTCCCAGCTGATTTAAAATTTAAATTGTTACCTTTATGCAGGTTGTTTTCTGTAGCTATCAGTTTATCATCAGCATACCGTAACGGCAGGAATTGTTCTCTCAGAACTTGCTCATTTTCGATCCAAATCTTGAGCTTCTTAGCCAGCTGGCTTCCAATTAGGGTTGGACTGTTGTTTCCTTGTGGGAGTCGTGTTCAGGTTTTCCTTCCATTTTCTTGATTTTCCCATTCAAAGGCAAGCAGTTTCCTACTTTCTTTCTCAAGGGGTATGTAGAAAAAGGCATCTTTTAAATCAATTACAGTAAACCACTCATATTTCTCTTTCACGGATGTCAACAATGCGTAAGCATTAACTTCCACTGGGTAAATATCTTTAGTTATTCCATTTATTGCTCTCAAATCCTGTATTCATCTGTACTCACCATTTGGTTTCTTCACTGGAAATATTGGTATATTAAATTCTGATTCACATTCTTCCAGAATTTGGTACTTCAAAAATTTATCAATAATCTTTACTCTTCCTTGCCGTGCTTCTTGCTTTATGGGATACTGTTTAATCTGTACAGCTTTTGCCCCTTCTTTTAATTCCACATGTACTGCTTGTGCCAACTTAGATTTTCCTGGTATGTCTGTTTCCCATACTGAGGGAATTATTGCATCCTCTACTTCCCAAGGGACAGTAGGGACTGGTTTTTCTTTTATCATTAAAATTTGTCCCGTCTTTGATTCAGGTATTTTCATTAAAAGTTCCCCATTCTCAAAAGTTATCACTGCATCAAGTTTAGCTAATAAATCTCATCCTAAAAGTGGAATTGGACACTCAGGCAGATATAAAAATTCATGTGTTAAAACTTGGTTCCCGAAACACAATTCCAGGGGTTACAGGAATGGCCAATTCTTCTCCTTCCCTGTGGTTCCAACTATTGTTACTGTTTTGTCTCCAGTTTGCCCTTTTAGATCATTTAGCACAGAATATGTAGCCCCCGTATCCACGAGAAATTTTACTTCTTTATCTCCCAATTGTATAGTTACTAAAGGTTCTTGTATTGGTTTTTGTTCTGATTCTAGTCAGCTGCCGTACGCCTCCAGCACCATGAATTTTGAAGCATCTTGATTCTGATTGAATTGATTGCCCTGGTTAAACCGATTTGGGCATTCATTTTTCCAGTGCCCCTCTTGTCTACAATAAACACATTGATTTAACCCTAATCTTGGCAAAACCGATCCCAAGTCCGCCCCTCCCCAGTCCACGGCCACCTCTGCTGCGTCCTCTGAAACCTGGATTCTCTCTTCCTTGTATCATTGCCAGAAGATTTTGCTGCTGCTTTTTACTAGCTTCCTTCTCCCTGTTTTTGTATACTTTCCAAGCCACTTCAAGTATTTTATTCAAATTCCTTAAGTCCTCTCCTTCTAACTTCTGCAATTTTCTCCTAATATCATCCTGCGATGGCCCAAGAAAAATGAATGCAAGCTCAACTTTCACTTGTTCTGTTTCTAGTTGAAGATCTGTATATTTTCTTGCTGCCTCCTTAAGCCTTTCCAAAAATGCAGCAGGAGATTCTTTCTTTTCCTGTCTTATCTCGTACAATTTAGACCAATTTATAGCCTTAAGTATAGTATTCCCAACCTGTATCTGGACCCACTCTTGATATCTCTTCATCCTCCGCATGTCCCCAAAGGCATTGGGATCCCACCCTGGATCCTTGGCTGGAAAATTCTCATTTGAAGTCCCTGTCACCACCCCAATTCTGAGATCTTCTCTCGCCTTCTCCTTGGCTGCTCTAAACACCATCTCTTTCTCAGTAGAGTCCATTAAATTATCCAATATTACTTGTATATCTTCTCAATCTGGATTCTGAGTTTTCATAATCATTTTTACCACCCCTGCTATTTTATCAGGATTTTCTCTCTAAGTTCCAGCTGATTGTTTCCAAATTAATCAAGTCTGTGGGTGAAAAAGGAACTTTCACAAACACCGGCCCCTCTACTCCTACTCCTTGTCTCAAGGGGGCAATCACAGTCCCCCTTTGTCTGCCCAAATCTTTTCCCGTTCTACCCAGAACCGGAGCAAGCTGTGACCGAGTCTGATGGGATACCGGTGTCTCTGATTTATTATCATCACCCCCACTACTGCTATCTTCCTCCCCAGCATTTTTCACATTTCCTTGTATCACAGTTAGATTTTGATAATCTCCCAGAGAAGAGGGATCAGGTGAAGGTGGTAGAGGAGGATAAAGAGGGAAAGGTGAAGTGGGGTTAGGCGAGATAGGGTAAGGCGAAATAGGATTGGTTGAAGTGGGGGCAGACAAAACAGAATCAGTTTTTTTTGGTTCTGCTGAAACCACTTGTAAATCAACATCCATCTCTTTTCCCCGACGCAAACTTTCTTTTAATGCTAGGTGCTCTAAACAACTTTTTCCTTTTACACAAACCTCACATTTATCACTCACACATGCTTTAACTACCATCAATCCACACTCAGCCTGCCATTCTGGCTTGTCTCACAAATAAAAAAACAAATCAACATACGGAACTTCATTCCATTTTCCCTCTCGCTTACAGAACAACATCAACTGTAAAATGGTGTTATACTGCAAAGATCCATTTCTTGGCCACTTTTCCCCACTGTCCAGGTCATATCCTGGCCACCATGTATTACAATAATCAATCAACTTTACGTAAATCTTCCCCAAAGTTACCCTGTTTCCAATGTGCTAATAAGCACCCCAAAGGAGAAGTACATGCTATAGGGGCATTGCCATCTAAAATCCCTTTAAGCTTCTCCATGTTACAGTAACAATACACCACACACCACTGCTGCCAAACCTGCAACACTTTCGCAGTTGTCTGACAGACGGCACCTGGGCAATACCAGGAATTCCTCTAGCCCAACCGTGCGAAGCTTTTGCTGCGTCTTATCAGCACGCACCAGACCAGACCGAAAAGCACCTTACCTCTCTGAGGGACGTTGTGAGCGGCGGAGACGGTCACAGCCAGATGGGCTCCCCGAGAATCCTTCAGTGCCAGCTGGAGCGTGATCAGGTCGCAAACTTGCTCAGCAGCACTCACAGGGTCCCATCTGGGTCGCCAAAATGTCAGCGTTCAGGAACACACATAATCACAGATTGATTATATGCAGGTGCTTTACTGAAGTGCGCGGGAACTAGGGGTATCAGCAACCCAAATCTAGCTCCATCATCTTTGTCCAAAGTGCACATATTTCTACAATTTTAGCTGTAGCAGTAATCACTATAACAACCTTATCAATATTGCTTCATTAATAAATCTTCATTAACTTTATTGATATTGCTTCATGAGAGTTAGATCATCCTTGTACGAATATGCACAAATCTTATCTCCGGGTGAGTATCTTGGAGACCCCAAGTACCAACTCCCTTTACCATAAACATTTCAGTTTGCTAGACCATCCCTAATACCAGACATTCTTGCAGCCTATTTCTACATGATTTTAAGAAACATTTTCAGAAACATTTAACCCCATAGTAACACGGCTGTGACTGCTGTGGAGTCACAGAAAGGGGAACACTGGGGCTGTCACTGCTGTGGTGTCACAGAGAGGAGGAAATTAGGGCTGTCACAGCCATGGTGTCACAGAGAAGGGAACACTGGGGCTGTCACTGCTGTGGTGTCACAGAGAGGAGAACACTGGGGCTGTCACAGCTATGGTGTCACAAAGAGGAGAACACTGGGGCTGTCACAGCTATGGTGTCACAGAGAAGGGAACACGGGCTGTCACTGTTGTGGCGTCACAGAGAGTGGAACACTGGGGCTGTCACTGCTGTGGTGTCACAGAGAGGAGAACACTGGGGCTGTCACGGCTGTGGTGTCTCAGAGGGGGGAACACTGGGGGTGTCGCTGCTGCAGTGTGTGATAGATTGACATTTAAGAAAAAAAGACAAACAGCTAAAGATATTAAGGTTGCTGGAGGCTGATGGGAGTTTTTTCTCCTGGCCTATAACTGGTCATGTATGAGAATAGACAGTAGTTTTGACCACTGAAAAGTGATATCAACCTGTGAACATCACCCTTTAAAACTTAAGCCCGGGAATTTCTCTTTCTCTTTGGTTTCTGGCTTTTGAAGAGGTAAAAGGGCTCCAGTTCAGCCTTCTCCCCCTCAAAGCCAGACAAGGCTGCAGGGGGAGCGAAGCTGGCCAGAGTTCTGCAGTTCCTGGTGAGGGATGGAGACTGTGAAGTGACCTCAGAGCCCCTTCCCAGAGGGAAGTACTCCCATCTGTCCTACTGGTCTGGCCTTAATGTAAATATTTGGGTTCATCAAAGGGTCATTGCTAAACAAAACCTTGGTTTTGCCTGCTGACATTGCTGGTCAGGCGGTGTCTCAGGAGATGCTCTTGATGGTTGCCTCTTTTCCTGGGTATGGCACTGGAGGAGGTCCAGGCCCAGGTGATGCCACTGAAGGAAATGTGCCCTCAGCCCAGGGACGCTCAACACAGACTCCCCCAGCCCCTTGGGGCCCTGCCGCTCGTAACAGCAGCCTCTGCCTGGCTCCTGCCAGTTCACACTGTGGTCAGCCCTGCCTGCTCCTGGACATGGAGCTCAGCCAGGGCTGGTGCTGTGAGGGCTTTGCTGGTGGTACCAGCCGGACACTGGGGTGAGAGCTGCATCTCTTTATTGGAACAGAAGAGCTGTGTTGGGCCCTGCCCTGGCAGGGGGGACCCACCTTCAGTTCTGGTCACAGAGCAGGGCAGGTCCCTTCAGGGACACAGGGCCTTGCTTTGGGTGGTGGCAGCATCTGCACAGCAGCAAGCTGGTAATGCAGCTGTGACAGGGACATCACGTATGGGCATGGAGATGTGAAATGTGTGGTACAGGTGTCCCTGAGGGAGGTGTTTGGCTGGACTTGTGAAGCTGCAGAGGGGAACCTGTTGAGATAAGAGTTGGCTGAGGCCCCAGCTGCAGCTGGCACACAGGCACCCTCTTGCACACTGGGAGATTGTCACTGTGCTCAAAGTTTCCCTCTGAAGACTAAGAGGTGAATGTGGATGGGCTTAGCAACTGAGCTGCAGGCCAAACAACTGAGTTAGCAAAAGAAGAAATTGAGAAAATACAAGTTTATCCATAGCAAGGAAGAAAGCAAGGCCATTAGCATGGAAACCAATAAAAAGGTGCATAAGGGATATCTGCAGTTGTAATAAATGGAAATTGTTTGTGATAACTAAATTTTAACTGTTATTAAAGTTATTTTTAGAAACAATCAAGAATCAGTGGTACAAAGCAGATGTACCCCTTTGCAGATGTTACATGTCAAAATTAAGGTACAGGATGTAGTTTAGAAGATAAATGGTGTCTCAAGACCAAAATGGGCTTGAGATGGACCAAAATTAGAACAAATTTAGGCATTGGGCCTAAAGATTAGTAAACATAAGGCTAATTAGTAGACTAACATAACACAACGCTTAGTACGCACACGCAAACCTGTAAGGTTACCCAAAGGACAATGAGGAAGAAGAGAAGCCTTCACCAAAAGACCACGAAAAGAAGACTGAAGACCTCCTAACAGTAAGTGAGGCATGTGCCATAAAGAAAAATGATGTAAAGTCAGAAAAATTGGAAATAGGAGGAAACTTACAGGAAACATTAATGAATATGTATAAGCATACAGTATATGATTTTAGCTTGAAGTGCTTTGTTTTGAACGTGAGGCAGGGTGGGAAGCCTCCGTACCCTGGTCGGTTTTGCTCATGCTTTAATCATACTTAATTACTAGCAGATTATACATATAAATTTAAATTTTTTATTAAACTGTATTATTTTACGAAACTGTATTCTGTTATACCACATTACTATTCAGTTTAGTAAATTGTATTCATTTTTAATTAAACTGCCATTAAGCCAAGGGACCTAGTTGTCAAAATTCTAATTTCATTTATAACAATATTTTAACAAAGAAGGCTGGTACAACAACATTGGTATTTAACAAACATGACACAATATGAACTATATTAACAAAGAAGGCCCCTTACGGTGACAACATTCTACTGTTCAAACTGTAAAACATCTTTGTGTACTGCTCAGGAGGTCAGGATTTACTCTTTACAGTCCTGATGCTGAATGTCTCCTTAGGAGGTCTGGTCACAGAGAAGAATGAGGACCCTGTGGGCTGCCCCTGTTTGGACAACCTGCTCCTCACCCTGAGCCTCAGCATATCTGACATCGCCCACCTGGGACTGACATCCCAAAACATTGATAACATTTCTCTTTTTAATTTTTCTTTATAATTAAAATCTAATTATTAATAAAAATAAAATTATGATTTTTATAATAATATTATTCTGTATTTTTATAACCTAATTTTTATATTTATATGAAAGAATTGATACATTTTTAGCAACTAAAAACATTATCGGTCCTTGGTTCAAAGTAACACAATTCTCTTCATTAATTAATTGATCACTATTTCTCCCTCTTTATGCTAATTACACCTATTTTTAGTCCTTTGATCATATTTTTTAATAATCTTCTCAGACAGGGTAAAAGGTACCACTTTGGGGTCCATGGAAACTTTTCTGAGGAACATTTGGGGCAGTTTTGGGTCTGGGGAGGGAATTTAGAGAGAACTTGGTGGTCTGGAGGATGCTTGGGGGAGTCGGGTGGGCACTTGGAGGGGCACTTAGGGATTCTGTGGGACAATTCGGGGCCCGGGGGAGCACTTGGGCGTCCAGGGGGGCGCTTGGGGGTCAGGGAGGGGAATCTGGGGGCCCTTCGGGGTCCGGGCGGGCACTTGGGGGGCTAGAACAGGGAATCTTTGGGTCGCGGGGGATGCTGGGAGTTGTAGGCGCAGGTATAATGCGGTTTAACGGGGCCGCAGAGCATCACGGGAGTTGTAGGCGCAGCTCCAGTGGTTCCGGTAATGCGTGGGGCATGATGGGAGATGGAGTCATGGCTGGAATAGCGCTCTATGGGCGCCGCGGAGCATGATGGGAGCTGTAGTCCCGGAAGTGGCTCGGAAGGCGCGTTTTGCGGTGTGGGGAGACTCTTGGAGAGCACTTCTGCGTCCGAACTGTGGCTGCAGGTCCTTGGGGCGAATGTATACGGCTCGGGAGCACTTGGGGGTGACCTGGGGAGCTCTAACCTGGCTCTTTGGGGCGCGGGGCACGACAGGAGGTTTGGGCATGGAACCGTGTTCTGGGATGATGGGAGATGAATTCCCAGCAGTGGCTGGAAGGAGCATCTGTGGGGTCGGGAGCATTCAGGGATCCGTGGACGCTTTGGGGGGTCCCGAACGGGCGCTGAGGGGGCACTCGGGGATCTTGGAGGGTCTGGGGCACACTTATGGGACATACGGGGGGCGATACTGGGGTTCTGGGGAGCACAGGGCATATTCCAAATTCCTTCCAGCATGATCCCATTTGCTCTCAACTCTCGCAGTCAGCCTCAGCATGATTGCATTCACTCCCAGTATATCACATTTGCCCCCAGCCTGGTCTCAATTGCCCCCTGCAGCCTCCTACTCACTGCCAGTATCATCCCAGTATGATCCCAGTATGAGCTGTCTCCCTCAGTGTGATCGCAGTCTCTCCTGGCATGGTCCCAGCTGCTCCCAGTATCATCCCAGTATGATGTCACTACACAGCCAGTGCAATCCCAGCCACTGCCAGGACGATCCCAGGATGATCCCAGTACAAACCAGTCCCTGCCAGTGCTGCCCCTCCTGGGATCCCCCAGCCCTCTCTGTGTTCCCCCCTCCCGCATCTCCCCAGAGGAGCCCCAAGGGTTGGCAGTCCCCAGCCAGGGTCCCCAGCCAGCCCCAGGTTGGATCTGCAGCCCCCAATTTTCCCAGTTTCCCTCTCCTTTTCCCCAGGCCGGGTTCCCCCCACCCCCAGTGGGTGGGAGCAGCGGAGAGCCCCGCGCTGCCCATCCCGACCTGTCCTGGCTCCATCCCCACTGCTGCCGTGGGCTGTGAGGGGTTTGGGAATGGGGCACCGAGGGTGTCACTGCTCCTGGGGGAGGAGGGGGAGGGATGGAAGAGGAGGGACAAAGGAAGATCACAGAAAGGAGAAGGAACCACAAATTCACGGGACCCTCAACAGCCTGGAGAGGGGCAGGGGGGTCTCCTTGGACCCCCTGCACTCCAAAGCAGAGAATCAGGGGAGAAGGGACCATGGGAATCCAAAAAGCCCCATCATCCCTAAATGAGGAGATGGAAATGGGGGGAACTGTTTGGATTCCTGTCACTCCTAGTAGCCTGAAAAGGGCAGGGACTGAGCAGACAGGGGAACCTGAGTGCAAGCGTAACCCCCAGCAGCTGAGACAGGGAGGAACCCCTGAACACCAAAGGGGAGAGACCAGAGATGGGGAACTCCTGGGAGGCAATTTCAGGGCTGTATTTTGGTGTTTGGGAGGTTTTTATGGGCCCCAGATGACCGTTGACTTCTAGAGATGGTCTTGGACTGAGAGACATTCAAACTCAATGTACTCTTCCCCTGTTTTACCCAGACCAGGATTTCCCAATCCCAAACCTTGGCCGGATGGAGAAGGAGGCTGTGAGGAAGAGGAAGATGCCCCGGGACACCCAGACAGGTGAGGAGGAAGTCAGTGCCCCTTTCCCCCTCTCTCCTGCTCCATCTCCCAGCCCAGCATGGTCCCCAGCTGCAGGACAACCCCGCTGCCGATACCATCCTGCCGGGGACGCACTGGGGGGATCTCCTTCCCCTTCCCTCTGGCACGAAGGCAAATCCCATCCTCTGCTTGTCCTTCCTCCCCCAGACAAGGAGCTGAGGATGGAGACCAGGGAGGACAAATCCCCACAGCAGAACCTCGTGAAAGAGGCTGATTTGAGCAGCTCCACAGCGCAGAAATCCAACGGGGAGGAAAATCCCCAGAGATCCTGCAGGAGGAGGGGCTCCAAACGCAGCCCAGGGTGCTCTGAGGAGGAAAGACCCACCCTGTGGCGGGAAGGTGACCAGAGATCCAGCTGGGGCTCTGAGCTGGTGGTCCATGAGCAGCTTCAGGATGGGGAGAAGCGCTACAAGTGCTTGGAGTGTGGGAAGAGCTTCAGCCAGAGCAACAGCCTGATCTGTCACCAGATGATCCACACTGGGGAATGGCCCTACAAGTGTGGGGAATGTGGGAAGGGCTTCAGCTGCAACTCCCAACTCGTCATCCACCAGCGCAGCCACACTGGGGAGAGGCCCTACGAGTGTCCCGAGTGTGGGAAGAGGTTTTGGAGGAGCTCCACTCTCCTCAGGCACCAGCGGATTCACACGGATGAGAGGCCCTTCCGCTGCCCCGACTGTGGGGAAGGCTTCAAGCACAACTCCCACCTCATCAGGCACCGGCGTATCCACACTGGGGAGAGGCCCTATGAGTGTGGGGAATGTGGGAAGAGCTTCCGCCAGAGCTCCAGCCTCATTACCCACAAACGCATCCACACTGGGGAACGGCCCTATGAGTGTGGAGAATGTGGGATGACCTTCAGCCAGAGGTCCCAACTGATCATCCACCAGATGATCCACACTGGGGAGAGGCCCTACGAGTGTCCTGAGTGTGGGAAAAGGTTTCAGACCAGCTCCAGTCTCCTCCAGCACCAGCGGATTCACACAGATGAGAGGCCCTTCCGCTGCCCCGACTGCAGGAAGGGCTTCAAGCGAAACTCCCACCTCTTCAGGCACCGGCGCATCCACACTGGGGAGAGGCCCTATGAGTGCCCCCAGTGTGGGAAGAGCTTCTCCAGGAGCTCTCACTTGACCAGACACCAACAGAGGCACCGGTAAGGGAAGCCCTGCGAGTGCCCTGAGTGCAGGAAGAGCTTTGTGTGCTGTCCCAACTCCATCCCCCATCAGAGGACCCACGTTGGGCAGAGCCCTGATGACCCACGTTCCCAGTGATCTGCATTGGGAAGACAGTGAGCTGGTGGTGATTTTGTTTTGGCTCTAATATTCTTTTGATTCATCTTCATCCCTTTAAAATTTACAAAATTGGAGTAACAATCAACAGATTCATCAAAGGCATCTAAAACCTCACTTTTTACTAGTGCTTCAAGGGAATCTGGGATTCAGGGAGGTACATGGGAGGGTTTTGGGGGTTATTTGGTGTATTTGTCTCCATCTTTTGGCACTCAAGGAGATGAGAGAGTTTGATCTGTCACCTCAAAACCACTCAATGCCACCGAAAAGTACTCATTCCCACCCAAAATTACTGGATTCCACAGCCCCTCAGGGTGTGATGTCTTAAGTATTAGCTTTCATATTTTTCATATTCTGCAGTGCCTAGGTTTGGAGTTTTGAACTTCATATTATGTGTTGGTGAGCTGTCTTCACAGAGTAAGTAGACAAAACAATTCATTTTCTAGCTTGATAACAAGGGCAGTTGTTACAAGTTTCAGGCCCAAAAGCATAAACAAGGGTGGGATGAAGAGAGAAAACAAGAAGGACAGGACTTCATCATCTGAAGCTGTAATTGGACCATGAACCCAAGTATGGTGATGGACCTAAACTTCTAAAAATGTGAGACCTTGTGATCATTTGTCCATTTTTGTGACCATTTTTGGTCCATCTTGGGTGTACTTTTGGCCAGGCTCTTGTACTGCCCAAGGTATATCCTTCAAGGCCTTTTAATAAACTTTATTCTTAACTCTGTCTATCCTCTCTTCTAGGTCAGCCTTCTGAAGGCATCAGGTGGAATGGGGTTGGAAGGGGATTGGGTGAAGTGGGATGCAAATCAGGAGGGGTGAGATGGGCATTGGGTGGGGCAGGATGGATGTGATGGAGTTTGGGAGGTGTGAAATGGGGGAAATCAGGCTTGGGAAGGGGGTCTTGATGTCCAGCAGGGATGGGATGGGTTGGGATTGGGACTGCGGAGGTGGGATGGGGTCTGCAATGAGACAATTAAAGTTTGGGGATAATGAACTGAGTGAGTTTTTGGATATTCCACGTTCCTGCAGAGATTTTGGGGTATCTCATGTTTCTGATGTGGTTTTGGGGCACTCCCCAACTCTTGGGGGGTTCCTGAGAGCACTCCCATGGAGCCCCATTGCCAGGAGTGGTTGCCATGGGCACGAGCTCAGAGCTGTAGCCAGAGTGCGTTGCCTCAGTGCTGGAGAGCAGAGAAATGATGAATGGCCCCAGACATCTCCAGTGTGCGTTTGGTGTCAAGATGAAAAATGAGGGATGAGACCACTATGCTTTGGAATGATTTATTGCTCAAGTAGCTCGATAAGATATTAGTCTCAAGGCATGAGATTAATAGAGGAGCAACAAGTCAGCCATAGCTTGTGGAAGTCAGAGTTTCTTCTCCACACAGAAATATATAACATTTTGGTCCAATAGGCCAATGGAAAACTGTTCAGACTATTCACTGAGTCCTCATAGAGGTGTAGCGAACGTCGTTTATTTCTATCTTTAGCACACTTTTGTAGGGTCCGACAGGGTTCATGGGGCTTAACAAGCTACTATTGGTTAACACATATTGTTTACATTCTTTTGCTTGTACACCATGCCATTGTTTTTCTTTATTCTCGCTGTTCCAGGACAGTTTCAAGGACCCTGCCTTTAATATTGATGCCTGGATTGAAAGCTGGGTTGTGCACACAGGCTTTTACTAAAATATCATGCTTTTGTTCTGTTAAAATGTTTTTACTACAGTTCTCCTTTTTTTTTTTTTTTTCTGCAAAACCCAGGTTTTGGACATTATTTCTTTCAGACTTTTACAGATACAGGATAACATAGAGCTTACAATAACTATCTCTGTTAATACTATAACAATAATTAATCTCTCTTCTAGTAGAAGAGATTTTAACTACTTAGTAATGCTTTAACTGGTTAACCAACTTCTAACGAGGACATCAACTTCTTTCCGGGTGTGTAACCTGTTGTGCAGCTGTTTTAGTTGTTCATGGATAGAGACCAAGTGGTTAGAAAGATTCACACAACACATTCTTTCAAATCTTAAAACAGAGAATAATTGAAGAAAATTGGTCGAGACACAACATTATGATGATAACATAAAACTTGTGTTGACAAACTGTGTAGTTTTCAGACATAACTGTGTCTTGGCAGCTCCACTTCTGATCTTGTTTGGAGTACTAAGGCTGTGTGGTGACTTCTCCATTCACTGGGTCTCATGTTTTCAGAGGCAGACAGTCTGGTCAGATGAATAGGTGACTCTTTTGAACCTGTCAACAAAACAGAGGCACTTCTCTCCTTGAAGTTAATGAATCATTTTGGTTTAGCTGTGGTACGCTTAATTGTAAATTCAGATTATATGACCTTTCTAAATTTTTGATATAAATATTTCATTATTCCAAATGAATTGTGGTCTACATTTTTAATGCACATATGACATTAATCGAATGTTTTTGGGGTTTCAATTCCTTTTGTTTTTAAAAGTGAGATGTACTTTTCTCATGCATATTAATATCAACACAAAACTATACAGATAATGAATGAAAAACTTACAGCAGTCAGAAATCAGTCAGATAATAAACATAATAACATATGTGATACAGAATTACTATTAACCACTAAAACACTGCACCAGCATCTCATAGTCTGCAAATAAAAAAATCAGTGACAGACTGGATAACCACCTCTGGAAATGATTCTCCAAGCCCACTTCAAAATTGATCCAACTGTCACATTAATAGGGTCAAATTACCAAGTCAAAAGTGACTCAAATACTGATTTGGTGCAGAAAACATCTGGATCTGTTGGCAAACATTCTGTCCAGGTAAAGTCAAGGCTCAGCCAGGGCCTAGGCTTTAAACTGGAAAGATGCCTCTTAACTCATTTTCAAAACAAGGTTCTTAATGCTAGCAGCTATGAGATGCTTACAGCACAGCAAACTGTTGAAATGCATTCTTATAAAGCAAATGATCAGAAGTCTTAGGCCAGACCAATTCAACCATTTAGCAGTTGGTTTAATCTGGAGTTTCTCTTGTGACAGCTGACTTTCAGCAATGATACATTTTCCTGGAATTCTGGAAGCACTGAAAAATAATAAAGCTACACTGGATTCGGCAAAAGCAATTCTTCTTAAACAAGAAAAGGAGTAAAAAACAAGGGAAAACCTTATATAGGAACAGTTGCTTAGCTTATTTACCAAGATGTATCTGTAGCTAAAATCGAAAGATCTCAAATGACACGTGTCTAAAAGGTAATTATACAAAGACATGTCAAAATATATGAGAAGCCGGCTATAAATACAACAATAACGCTCTATAGATAATGTTCATCACAAAAATCCATAAATTCACATTATACAATGAATATGGCAGCAGTAAATGTCTGACAAAATCAAAATAATATTTTTAGAACATTTACATCTTTATGACCAAAAATGAAATAAGGTAAACTTCTAAATCTCCTAGTAAATAACAGTCACTATTCTTTTGTGTTACCTATAGAAAAAAAAAACGGCAGAGATCGCAACAAACAACAGAACTCCTGATGAAATCAAGGGTATCATAGACTGCATTCACCTCTATCTACAAGCAGGTGTGCATAGGTGTTTCATCACAGTTATCTCAATCGTAGTCATCTTCATCTCTCTAAGAAAATAACTATACTTTGCAGTTTAGACAAGTGTCTTAACAAAACGTGAGACAATTTGAATTAAACAATATTCAAGCCTAGTAGAAATTAATTATGACAGCAGTAAAAAACAAAACTTCAAAAGAATACCAAAATTATAAAACCTAACTTAAAAACATTCAGACCTAAACAGAGTGAAACTTAACTTTGCTTAATTTTATCGACATTTAATTTGTATCAAATGAAAATATAACTCAGTCTTACTCTGTTATTACAAAAAAGCAACTAAAAGTTTGGTATATACTTTTGAACATAATAGAACAGCAACATGGATTCACTATAGAGATGATAAGGATGCAACAAATACATCACAATTCTATGTCATCTGGCTTTGAGAATAACTCACAATAATGGCAGATGTTACTGAAAATACTTATTTGTAGCAGGAATTTGCTTGGTATATGCTTAAGTTGGTTAGGATTTTAAAGTGCAGTTTTACTAGAGAAAAACCACAACACAGGATTTGGCAAGTTGTCATTCAGCTTTTGTAGCACTTTTCAAAAACATCAAATCTAACTTTTAATTAAAATCTAAAGTCCAAATTGGTATATATGCTGCTACACATGTTTTTTATAGCAAAAAGACTCACGTTGAAATTACCTTATTAAAATTTTAGAAAAAAACAAGCAAATGGGTAATATATGGTTAACTTAACTTTGTCTTGTGCAGTGAAGTTCTCTTAGCTAATTAATTTTTAAACCATGAATATCTTCTGTAGGTAACATTAATTGGAAGGTCGTTTTATTAGTGGCTGTAAATCATTCAGTATTTTAACATTAGGTTTTAAACCTAATTATTGCAAGGTAACTTTTTACTTCTGTTAATATTCTCTCTAAACATTTCTAAAGAGGGGTTTTTCAAATTTTCTAAAAGGATCACAACAATTTCTCCAGTAAAATTCTCTAAAACTGCAAGAACTCATAATTACTTAAAAACACAAAATTAACTCTCAAAGGGTATATAAAAACATTCTAAAAAAACCAATGAATCATAACTTTTTAACAAATTGGGTACTATCCTTGGAGAGGGAGTGGGGGGCGGGGGTGAACTGCCCACTCTGATGCTGTTATCTCTAGAAAGTTTGAGTGAAGTCTCCGTCATCCCCCACATGCTCTCACAGAGGGGAAAAACGGAGAGAAAAAAAACCTGACAAAGTTAACTTTAACAAATGCAGTTATTTCTCTCAATATTTCTCTCATTGTTCACAGACAGAGGGAAAAGGACATGATTTTACAAAAACAGGCGATGTTACACGAAAAGCCTCTCAGGGCCAGGTGGTAACAATGGTGACCATTGCAGTTTATCAACTTTTAATTTCAGTAATGAATTATGAACTAGATATACCATATAGTTAGTGATTTTTTGACTATTTTTGTCCCCCTTTGAAGCTGTCTGAGCCACCTGTTTCTGTAACTGCTGATATTTGTCCTGTGTGGCCTTGGAGCTTCTTCTGCAATGCCTCTGCCATGGGGGTGCCTTTGTTCTCCGTGCACGCTCCAGTGCTCCCGCCATGCCCCCCTGTGTCGGGTGGAAATCGATCTAAATCTGCCTTCTCTTCAAAAGAAGAGTTAATATCTTGTCCCTGTATGTCCACAATCAATTTAAAAACATTGAACATCTCCTTATTTTCTTCTCTCTGACTGTCCCACCTTCTCTCCAAGGGCAGTATAGACAGGAATGCTCACCCAGCAGTGGGAGGTGGAGACAGCTGCTGCTGTGATGCAGGTAGAATTATGGGACTCACAGCCTGAGCAGATCTTGCTTTCATGTCTTTTAAGGTATTAATTACAATCTGCCAAGTTGGACCAAGAGACAGAGAGTCCTTGCTTTTCCCTGTAATCGTTTTCTCCCACAACTGGTCTCCTGTTTCTCTCCATTCTTCCACTGCAAAAAGCAACGGCAGGACCTGGAGATGCCCGTGCCCATTGCCTCTAGCCCATAAATGAGCTTTTCAAGTTCCTTATCCTCGACTGCCCCTCCTTGTTTAACGATAATGTTTAGGAGCAGTATCTGTGCTGCTGCAAATTCATCCATGCTAGCAGCCCTGTGGATGGGGGGAGGTTCGTGACTTCTCCTCCCTGGGTCCCAGAGCCTAATTATCTCTTGTCTTCACCCCAGGCTCCTCTGTCCTGGTTTTCCCCAGCTTAGGCTCGCTTCCACGTCTCACCGCATGCAAACCCACCAACCCAGTTCTGATCCACTTCCACGTCTCCCCACTGCGCGAATCTGCTCTGGCCCCGATCCGCTTCCACGTCTTCCCGCTGCGTGGACCTGCCAAGCTCCCTCTGCCCGCAAAGGGTCCCTGTTCAGGAGCCAGGTATTGGAAAACCGCTCAGACTATTCACAGAGTCTTCACAGAAGTATAGCAAAAGTCGTTTATTTCTATCTTTAGCACACTTCTATAGGGTTTGACAGGGTTTGTGGGGCTTAGCAAGCTACTGTTGGTTAATACATAATTGTTTACATTCTTTTGCATGTACACAATGCCATTGTTTTTCTTTATTCTCGCTGTTCCAGGAGAATTTCAAGGACACTGCCTTTAATATTGTCACCTGAATTAAAAGCTGGGTTGTGCAGACAGGCTTTTACTAAAATATCATCCTTTTACTCTATTAAAATATTTCCCTACATAGGGAATATAAATACAGTAAATACAGGATATGTTATAATACACAGAGTCCTAAGACTTTTCTTTTGTTGCCCAGGGTGTGCAGGGCATACGGGAAGAGAGGGAAATGGGTGCTTGTGCTCAGCTACCTGTCAGGGCATGCAGTGGTGCAGGGAAAATGGCCAGAAGCCCCTTGGCCTATGGTGGTTCTGCTGAAGGCACAAGCCCTGTCCCAGCCAGGAAGCACCATCTGTGTCCTGCTGCCCGTGTGGTGCTGCCTGGATTGCTGAGGGCTCCCAGGTGCCTCTTGATCCAGCTCCTCTGGAGCTTCTGTGGAGCTGCGGAAATGCTGCTGGGCCAGGCTGGGGGAGACCCTGAGGGAACAGGGCACTGGGAGGATGTAAATGGATGAGGGAGCGTGGAGACCCAGACAGGACAAAACCATAGGAAGGCATGAAAGGGATGTGTGGAGGCTGGAGGCTCCAAGGGGACAGGAGGCCGCTGCGGGGCCGGGGTGGTGGGAAGACCTGAGGAATTGGGTGTCAGAGGCCATAAGCAGCTCCCAAGCAGCTGCCTTGTTCCTGACACCCAGCTGCTCTGGTGCTTCCCCAAAATGTCTCCCAGGCCTGCAGCAGAAGCCCTCGAGGCTGGGACACCACCCCTCCAGGAGGGTGGGGACAGCCCAAGATGCCCAGGCTGGGCTGGCTGGGGACATGCAGGGCAGGGTGGTGCTGCCAGGCCACGGCCACTGGGTGCCTGTGATAAGGGGCAGTGGGCAGAGGCAGGGCTGGCCGCCAGCCCAGGACCTCACGGCTGCCCAGGCCACGGTGCTGTGACCGAGGCTCCCCTGACACAGAGCTCAGGGCCTGCAGAGCTGCTGCCACCATGGGGAGGGTGGCGATGTCTCCTCGAGCAGGGCTGCAGAGTCGCTGCTGCTGAAGAGGCTCTGGAGCCCCCAGAAACAGCAGCAGAGTGGGCACAGGAACAGCAGCAGCCCCAACGTCAGCACCTGCGCAGTGAGGCGTCCACAGCAGCCGGGTGCCAAACAGGGGGAGGCTGTGGGCACAGCTGCCTTTGGTTTGGCAAAAGGCTTCAGCAGAGTTGGCCACAATGGCTTTTTCTTCACTTGCAGCCTCACAGCAACACTTGGCAGCTTCAGCTGCAGCCTGTGCCCCTGACTGACTTGGATGGCCGTGCTTGAGGGCGGGCTCGCCTTCCACACTCAGGTGTCCCAAGGCAGCGGCATCAGTTCCATCGTGAGAGTGAGACTCTGAAGAGGCACGAGCCCTGCGCTGCAGCTGCCCTCCCTCTCTTCTGTCCAGGCACCTTAAAGACACATGAAACAATATCCTGGACTTGCTTGGAATCAAGGAAGAAACGGCATGTGCTGAAAAAAAGTAGGGATTTACACGGCTCAGTTTTCCACTCCACTTGGAGAATCACAGAATCCCAGAACATTTTGTGTTGCAAAGTATAATAAACATCGTCCAGTTCCAACCACCCTGCCATGGGCACAGGTGGTGTGCAGATACAACTGTCACTAGAATTGGAAGAACACTTTTCCATGTTGACCTTTTCTTCTCCTGGATTTCAAGCAAAGATGAAAAAATCATCTGGTGAATCACAGGTGAATATTGTAGCTCACAGAATTAGGAGCAGGAGTCTCCAGTGGCCCATGGTATGTCCATTCAACCATTGTTAGATCACCCAGTTGGACTCAGCCCGGTGCAGCCTGGGCACAGGCACCAGGCTGGTCCATTTCAGCATCCCAAAGTCTTTGTGGCTCCCTGTGCACCCATTGCCTCCTGAATCCATTCTTGAATTCCCAGTTACTGTTGTGCAGGACATAAGAACACAGGAATAGCTTGTTTGGCTCATTCTTGCGTTTGCTGCTCCTGCCTAAAGGAATCATCAGGACTATATGCTGATGGAATGGTATAGCCGAACACCAGGGACTTTTTCTGTAATGTCTAAAACTAAAACCTTGTGTGACTCTTCAGACACTCTAAAATCCAGGGTGAAAATGACAGCTTTGATGTGTAAGAATCCTAGAAATTTTGACATGTGACTTTTCTAGTCAAGGATTTTAATGCCAATGTGGAAACTACAAAAATATTAAAGCTTGTTTTCATTTTGAAATGGCATCAGGACACCTACAGGGGACAGAGTATGACACCAGGGACAGTACTTGGCAGTTCATGGCTTCAGATGTGGGAGATAAGTATTTTGCCTGGGTTCAACCTGAAGTTGAAGTATTCCCAGGGTTTTGATTGACTGGTCATTGCAGGTAAATTTAATAAATGCAAAAGGATGTAAAAGCACAATTTCTGGAGAATGTGCACTAGGGAGAAAATTGGGAGAAAACCTTGAACACAGCCATCAGGCTCAGGAAAAATTTTAAAAAGTTAAAATTAAAAATAGATGTAGCTCTGTGACTGTTCAGGTAGGACTCTTTGTGTCTGGGGGAAATGTTTGCCTTGTATCAGCTGCAACACAGACGGACATGCAGCAACTGGGGCCTTGAACATCAGAGAGTGGTCTAATGTTTCTCCCATTAAAACAGACAGAAGTTCACACTGAAACATGACAGTGCCTCCGTACAATCTAACCATCCTAGGAAACTCAGCAGCTGATGGTGTTTTTGTGCTACTGCAAACCCCTTCTGTTAGCGTTCAGGAACACACATAATCACAAACTGATTATATGCAGGTGCTTTATTGAAGCATGCGGGACCTAGGGGTATCAGCAACCCAAATCTAGCTCCATCGTCTCTGTCCAAAGTGCACATATTTATACAATTTCAGCTGTAGCAGTAATCACTATAACAACCTTATCAATATTGCTTCATTAATAAATCTTCATTAACTTTATCAATATTGCTTCATGAGAGTTAGCTCATCCTTGTACAAACATGTACAAATCTTATCTCTGGGTGGGTATCTTGGAGACCCCAAGTACCAACTCCCTTTACCGTAAAAATTTCAGCTTGCTAGACCATCCCTAATACCAAGCATTCTTGAGGCCTACCTCTACAAGATTTTAAGAAACATTTTCCGAAACTAATTTAACCCCATAGTAACACTTCCATGGAAAATGTCATTCCATGAATGAGCAACATCATCTGACAGATAGCAAGAGTTGTCAGCAGTTGCTACAGGAGCTCCAGCCAACAGCCCCTGCAGGAAGGAGCCCAGTCCCCAATGCACTTGGGCTTTGGCTGCCCTCTGGCACAGAAGCCCCCCAGGGACACAGGTCTCTGGGGCAGGAGATGGGCACCAGCACTGCCAGGTGGGGTGGCAGGTCTGTGTCGGTGGGGACTCTGCCACACCTGCTGATTTCTGAGCTAGCTGGGCCCCAGGGCTCAGAGCAGCATTCGTGCCCTGGCCCACACGTTCCTTGCCTGTGTCACACCTGCGAGTTTAGGATGGCCACCAGCAGGGACGTGTCCCAAGGAGGCTGTGCCAGCTTCTGTGCAAGGCCCCGTGCCCTTCCTGCTGCGGCTGCGTCGGCAGCCCTGGGGGCTTCTTCTGCTGCCCCGAGCCTGCAGAGCAGGGCAGCGTTTGCTGATGGTTTGAGGCTTTCCTAAAGATCTGGTCAGGCTGTCTTAGACACTTTGGGCAAGGGATTCCTTCCAACTTGGGCCACTTTGGGGGGGATGGGGGCGGGGGGAACCAGGGCAGGTGGCAGTGTGTGCAAGGGCCCTTTGTGACATATGGTCACCATGGGATGGAAATGGACAGGGTGTCAAAGGGCCCTTTGTGACACATGGTGACATAGGAGCTGGCGGTGACAGGACCACGCCACAGTACTCGGTGCACGCGACGGGACAGGACGCGCCAGAGCGGTGCTGTGAGGAGCCCCCACACAGCACACTCGTTTGTGTCTGACCCGGAGCTTTTCTGAGCAGTTATTCCTGCAGGTGACCTCGAGGCCAGACCACAGCACTTGCTGACCTGTGGCCTTGCTGAGGCTTCTCTTTTGCAGGTGCCCTCGAGGGCAGACCGTGGGACTTGGTGACCCGGAGCTTTTCCGAGCCATCGCCCATCCCTGCAGTCACTGCCCTTGAGATCAGACCACAATCCTTGACGAGGAGCCTCCTGTCCTTGTGGCAGGAGCCCTCAAGACCCAAGTGCAGGACTTGCTGTCCTGCAGTCTTGCCAGGACTGACTTCAGTCTTGCAGGTGCCTTCTAGGCACGACTGCAGGACTTGCTGCCTCGGAGCTTTTCTGAGGCATCTCTCCTGCAAGCAGCCATAAACCAGTCACTGCCATGGAACAGCGACCCCCAAGAGTGCCCAAGTTGGCCTGGGTCGAGGAGGAGGAAGAGGAAGGCCCTGGAGCTACCCCAGCACAGGACACTGAAGAGGTGCAGCACTTTGAGCCACTGCAGGAGGGTGAGTGGCAGAGCTGGGCATCAGGGCTCTGTCTGTGGCCAGCTTGGCCACATCCCATCCCATCATGTCTTGTCCCTTTCCGTTCCCTCCCGCCCCTTCCCATCCCTTGGGGACGTGCCCACAGAAAGGATGGAAGAAAGCCTGGGGTTACCCCACCAGCAGTGGCCACACTCCATCCCCTGGGGCATCCCAGGGCTGTCCCTGCCTGGGGAGTGAAGTGCTGGGCTGCGTTCTCGGGCCTCTCCCGCAGCCTCTCAGCTCTGGCTGCTCTTTGCCAGATGCAGCCATGGACCAGACTCAAGAGCAGGACCCCGTCTGTGGCCTCATCCGCAGAACAGCGCAGGTACCTGCAGCCATCCCCACCTGGGCTGGGCCTGCTGGCACTGCCCAGCCCAGCACCATGCTTGGAGCACTCCATGCAATATTCCTCTCTTCCCGCCCTTCCTTCTCCTGCCCGACTTACAAATTCATCAAGTGCACTTGGCAGGAAGAGACCAGCGTCATGGGCACTGGGTCCATGGAAAATGGTGACGTCTACACCACCGACACCAGTGCTGCCATGCTGGAATTGATTTTGGAGGAGGGTGTTTCCATTCCAGAGCAAGTAAGCAGCCTGTGGCCAGGGTTTGATCCTCCAGGGATCACATGGCCTCCCAAGCCACACCTGCTCATCACTGTAAGCCTTTGAGGCCATTGCAGCGTGGTGAGAAGGGAAGCTGGGGACATTCCTGACTGCCTCTGGCAGCTTTCCAAGTCTCCCTGTGTCTTCTCCAGGTGCCTGCCATGGTGAGGTACATCCACCAGTGGCTCATGGCCAATGAGTCTGCTGAGCACAGGCTGAACAGGACCCTGCTGGATCTGACTGAGGCACAGCCCGCTGATGTGGTCATTGCTCTCCTGCGTGTGGCCCCAACGTGTGACAGGTATGGGGCCCACGTGCCCAAAGGGCTCAGGGCTCCTCAGCCCATCACCCTGTACAGCCTGGCCCAGGTGTCTGACCAACAGAGACTTCCAGGGCCCTCTGGCTGCTCCCATTCCCAGCCCTGCTACATTGGCCCCTGAGCCTGCTGCCATGCCATGCCCCCTCAGGGCCCTGTCCCCACAGGGCTGGGCTGCCTGGGTGCTGCTGCTGCTGGCGAGGGGCAGTGGGCAGAGGCAGAGCTGGCAGCCAGCTCCCCACTGCTGCCCAGGCCATGGGGATGTGTTTGAGACCCCCGTGAGACAGAGCTGTCACCCCACAGAGCTGCTATGACCATGTGGAAGACGGTCATGTGCTCGAGCAGGACTGTGGAGCCAGTGCTGCAGATACTCCTCGATGTGCTGGGGAACTGGCCAGAGCACAGCACGTGCACCTCCGATGGGGACAACATGGGTGTCTTTGCCCTGGCTGTGAGTTTCTGCACCTGGCCTTTGCTCACCCCATGGCCAGCCATGTCTTCAGCAGCTCTGTTTCCTCCTTCCCCCACTGCATCTCCCTGCCTCAGGCACCAGGCTGAAACCTGGCCTAGGGGCAGCTTCAGGGGCACCAGGCCCGATTCTCCCCCTGTGTCTCCCCCAGCCTCTCCCTGCCACGCTCAGGCCCTGCCACAGACACACCTCGGCACTGAGCGCTGTCTCAGGGTGCTTTGTCCTCTGCAGGCAACTGTGGTGATGTGGAAGTTCCTTCAGGTGCCCTGTGTCCCACGTGTAGTGAATGTGTATTTCCCCTGCCTCTTTGTGCATCTGCTCTTCCAAGTGTTCTTCAGCACTTTGGATATGCCAGAGGAAGTTGATACCTTCTGGACGGGATGCCAGGAGCAACACGGCCTTGTCACCAGCCCCAGCAGGTGCTCCATCCCACTCCTCCTGTCCCTGCCATGTCCCCATGGCAGGAGCCAGTGCTCCCAGTGTGATGTGGGCCTTGCTGTGCACACAGGTTTGCAGTGCAGACCCTGAAGTCCCTGCTCTGCCTTCTCCGGTGTGAGCATGTGGTTCTGGAAGTGGAACGCAAGCGTGGCTGGGACACGCTGCTCTGTGCTGACACCCACCACTATGCTGTGGGTCTGCTGGCCAGGTGAGACCCCCTTCTCCCCACTGCCTCTGGCATTTGTGCCCTGTGTGTCCGGGTGCCCCACACCATCCCAGTGGTTGTGGGCCCAAGGGCCTCGTCACCAAGGAACAACCAAGGAGACTTCAAAAGGCTGGGAGAGGAGGGTGACCAGGAGCAGCCACTGCCCCAAGGGCCCATGTCCCCTTGCAGGGTGGTGGGGAAAGACCAGCCCTCTGTGAGTCATTCCTGGGAGAGCTTTACAGCTGCTGGCTCAGAGTTTTGCTTCCTCTTTCTTCCTTTCAGAGAAATGTGCTCTTCATCCGTACACTTGTGTTCCGGGGTAGCATTCTACCTGCTCAGCCTGCTCAGCAAAGAGATGCCATTCTGGGATTTTGCTGCCCTGGCATTCCTTGTAGAGGTGAGCCTGAAGGCCAGCTACTTTCCAGCTCTCTGCCCTCTCACAGCTGCAGCTGCCTGGGATTTCACCGCCTGTGCTCTGTGCTGCTGCCAGGGCCCAGCTCTGTGTGGTTCTGGCCTCCTGCCAGCCAGCTCCCCTCTCACTGCCCTGTGCCTTTTAGGTCCTGGAGTGCCTGGACTTGACTGAATGCAGTGACAGCATCCTGGACATCATGTCAAACCATCTGCAGAGCGAGTGCAGGGAGAGGCAACGCTTGGCACTCAGAGGACTCCTAGTGCTTGGCAAGAATCCCCTGATGGTGAGAAGGGGACAGTGGCTGAATCCATGTGGGCAGCATAGGGATGGCGAATGCAGTCCTTGGGCTTAGCTGAGCTTCAGACATTGAGGCAGCTGCTCCCAGCTTTCCTGCCTCCTGGCTCAGCTGCCCGAGTGCTTTAGGACCAGCCTTTGGCCTCTGGGCCCTGCAGCAGCAGGGTGGGGTTTCACAGACTTCTCTTCCCCACAGGCCAAGAAAATGTGGAGCCTGACTGAAAACCTGCTGGAGCTCCTGCAGGAAAATGATAGTGACGTGGTCAGGATGACCATGGCTCTTCTCAAGTATTTGTTCCTGTATAATAGTGCCCCGATAGCCATCCCCATCGCCCGGCAGCTGGCTGAGGTGCTCCTGCCACTGTTTGACAATGTAAGGTTCTGTGCCCTCAGCCACGGCCACTGGGTGCTGCCCAGACACTTTGTGCCCTGTGCATTTGCAGGCCGGTCCGAAAGGGGCCCGAAGCAGCCAGTGCTGAAGTCTATTTTCCTTCCTTTCATACAGGATGATAGCCAGGTGCAGCTGTGCTCCATGTTTGTATTTCAAAAGATGATAGATTTATTAATGGAAGAGGGAAGAAAGGCCCTGAAGTCATATGTGCGCCAGAGCCTGCTCCCACTCTTCTTCCACTGTCATGACCAGAACCAGCATGTGGCAGAGGTGAGGACACCTGGGCTGCTGGTGGCACCCTGGGAGAGGGCTCGGCTGCCTCCTGCCCTGGCACCTCCAGGCCTTGGCACACGAATGCGGGTCCTGTGTCTGGGCTTGTGGGGCCATCTCCGGGTCTCTGCTGCTCTCCAGGTGTCCCGGGAAACACTGCATTCTTCAGCCAGATTCCTAAAGAGGAGGGATATTGAACAGATGCTGCAGCTGGATAAGAAACTCTGGAAGTTCAGCGAAGGCCTGGTAAGGACGGCCTGGACGGCCCAGCCTCAGCCTAGAGAAGCCCCCTGTCCCCGGTGCCCAGTGTGTGGAGCTGGCAGCTGCGCCCCTGCCCACTGCTGCACCCGGGAGCAGCACGGCTTCTTCTCCAGGCTCCTGTGGCCACGAGTCGGGTATCGATGGAGCCCCGAGCCACTGGGGCTGCGGGGCGGGTCGGCACCGCGGCTCCCCGGGCAGCAGCCGGCCCTCTGCCCCCTCCAGAGCCCGGCGCCAGCGGCTGCTGGCCGGGCCTCAGGGCTGGGCGGGCACGGGAGGCCGGGGCTGGCCGCAGGCAGTGCCCGGCCGAGGCGCAGAGCCCGCACCAACCCTTCCCTCCTGCCGCTCTCTGCAGCTGGCACAGGACAGGAACCGAGCGGTTGAGGACCTGCACCGGGCCCTGCTGTACCTGCAGAGCCCACAGGAGTCCCTGCGAGCGGCGGCCATCAGGTTCATGGGTGAGCCACGAGCCCGGGCTCCCTCCCCGCCCCGCCGCAGCTCGGCCCCAGCCCCGGCTGCTGCCCCGGCAGCGGCACCCGGGCCCGGCGCCCTGGAGCCCCGGCTGCCCTCGGGGCTGCTGCCGGCCTCTGGCAGCCGTGCCCTTGGGCTGAGTCAGGATGCGGCAAGGGCCCGGGCTGAGCCCTGCCGGGCCAGGAGGGCGTGTGGCCCCAGGGCTGGCAGCGCCGCTGGCAGGGAGCTGTGCCGCTGGGGCCCTGACAGGCTCTGTGTTCCCAGGGATGGCCGGGGAGCACCTGAGGGAGAAGAAGAAAGAGATGCTGCTCATTTGTGAGGGTGAGTGAGGGCAGCGGACTGTCAGCGGGGCTGGCGGGGAGAGCTGCAAGCCGTGGCCTGGCTGTGGAGGGCTCTGCTCCCTGTGTGGGTGAGGGGTGGCATGGGCAGAGCACACCGAGATTTCAGGGGCACGTGGGGCATTCGTGGCCAGCAGCTTCGGGCTGGTCCCCTTGGTCCCTGCTCCCTGCTGGCCATGGCAAGAGCCGGCTGGGATGACCCTGGCAGGGGGCTCTTGCTGGGCCCCCGCAGGTCTGGGATCTGACCGTGGCTCTGTTTGTCTCTCTTCCAGCCCTTGAAGACACAGCATGTGACAGCAGCCTGGAGGTTGGAAGCCTGGCACTTCAGACATTGTGCCTTCTCAGGGCAGGAGACCACGCTCCGATCTCCACATTCCAGAGGCTGCGAGATCAGCTCCGCAGGGCATGGAGGTCACGGCCTCGTCTGTCTGGCCTCAGCTGGCTGCGCTGCTGGAGCTCTGCAGAGAGCTGATCTGGGAGGCTCTGTCTGCTGGGGCCACATGAGCAGCCAGCAGGGACTTTTTTTCATTCAAGATTGTTCTTTTCGTTTTTGTTTTGCTTTAGTATATAAATAATATAGGATATGTTATAATAGACAGACTCCCAGGAGCTTTCTTTTGCTGCCCAGGGTGTGTGGGGCATAGGGGAAGAGGGGGAAAAGGGTGCTTGTGCTCTGCCAGCTGCCCAGGCATGCAGTGGTGCAGGAAAGATGGCCAGAAGCCCCTTGGCCTTTGGTGGTTCTGCTAAAGCCACAAGCCCTGTCCCAGCCAGGAAGTGCCATCTGTGTCCTCCTGCCTGTGTTGCTGCCTGCATTGCTGAGGGCTCTGTCATGATCCGCTAACACAGGCGGGAGTCATGAGAGATTCGTTTGATCTCACCGTGCAAAAGGACACAATGGGATTTCAGTTTAAATCACAGCAATAGTGCACTTTTATTTTAGTGCCAACAACAGGAGTTATAGCTGCTATGGTTTTTTGAAGGAGAATTGCTGTAGGTTTATGTGATTCTGGAAGGCCTCGAATTAAAGGGGTCATCATTTCATAGGTAATTGCATTGGTGATTCATAACCAATAGTTAATTTTCTGTCATGTATCATTTGCAAGCAGGCAGCTTTGTGCATATCTTCCAGTAGTTGGTCAGGAGTACCAACTATAGCTACAGGGTCTCCCCTTTGCAATGGATTAAGCCCTGCTGCCCAATAAGCTGCACGCTGAGTTAGGGACCACGGGTTACATCTGTCTCCTGCTGTTGAGAAGACCCCATGTCCCCAGTACCCACTGGCTTCTTGTTCTGTCAGTCAAATCTGATCTCCTCCAGTGAGAGATGCAGTATGTATTCTGTCTCTGACTCGTGAGGGAGACGCCCGTACTCTTTTTTCAGTTTAGCCAATTCAGTAGCAGTGTACAGGATTTCTTTAGTGGTTGTATGCGAATCAAGATCTTCATCATTGATATGATTATATCCTGTTTTAATTAAAGGTTTCAAGCTGGGACAGCAGTGCTCCCCACAATTTTTCATCAGTTCTTTTTGAGGCTAAATTTGATTAATGAGAGGGGTTTCCCTCTCCACTGTTTCTTTGGTAAGTATTCTTTGAATTTTTAACCCATTGCTCTCTTCGGGCCACTGGCAAAAGATGGATCTCATTCCTTTCTTCATCTAATTGTTTTTGCAAAATTTCAACTAGCTTTTGAAAGGAATCCATTCTAGTTCTTTCCTCACCTTTTTGCTTAAAGCAAGTTTCTATAGCTGCTGTAAGACAAGCTCCCAAAACTGAGCAGAGTATGTATTTTTGCCGAGTAAAAGCCTTTGGAACCCATACTGGAGATCTCCTCCTCATCCTTGTCTCCACCGTGAGCCTACCAATATCCTTGTGCCGTGGAGCATTTGCTCTAAGCCGCACCTTGGGTCACCCCGCTCCCGAGTGTCACGATCTGCTAACACAAGTGGGAGTCGTGAGAGGTTCGTTTGATCTCAGAGTGCAAAACGGACACCAAGGGATTTCAGTTTAAATCACAACAGCAGTAATGCATCTTTATTTTAGTGCCAGCAACAAGGGTTATGTGATAGAGGATGGGGAGAGAGAGAGGGAGAGAGGGATAAAGAGGCAAAATGCAAAGAGAGAAAAGGGGGGGTTATAGCTACCAACAGACGAGACAGGGTCACCAGTGTCTTCTTCCATGGAGACATCTCTCTCGAAGAAAGTAACTTGGAAAAGTCATTTTTACAGTCTGTTTCAAAGCAAGGGGCAGCTGGCCAAGAGGTGGGGAAATTCCTCGGCGATTTTGATGAGACCCCTTGCTCTGGGAAGCAGGTGTAAGGTACAGAACAGGCCGCTCCTTACAAGTCCCTGCTCAGCAGCAGGAATGAAGGCAGTGTACCTTGACAGCACAACAAGCACACCTGCAAACCATCACCTGGCAAGCTTCCACCTCAACCAGGCCAGAACCCCTGCACAAAGTTCCTTGGGGTCTTCAGTGTCTTGGTCTCTGTTCTTGCAATGGTTGTGAGGCAGATGAGGGAAACTTCAGACTGTCTCTTATACCCTAGTAACCCCAAATGACTCAAATGACCCCAAATTACCACAAATAACCCCAAATTACTCTAAAGGACCACTCTGACCCCACACCTGACCCCAAATGACCCTTCTGGCCCCACACCTGATCCCACAGGACACAGACATTTACCCCCTGCTGAGCTCAGTCCTATACAACCCCAAATCCTTCAAAAATCCCCCAAATTTGACCCTGGGAACTTCCTGGATGAGCAGGTCAGTTCCAGCGCAACAAGGTCTTTGTGCCCTTCTCGGCCAGTGGGCACCCCAAAAATCCCATAAATCCTTGGGGTTGGGTCCTAAATCCTTCTGGAATCCCAAAAATCCCCAAATTCCTTTGCGATGGGGCCCTACATTCTTTTGGAATCCCAAAATTCTTCTGGGTGGGGACCCCAGACCTATTTGGGACCCCCACCCCTGAAACCCCCAGACCATTTTTGGACCCCAATCCCAAAGCTCCCAGACCCTTTAGGGACCCCCCAGACCCTTTCTGGGGTAGCCCAGACCCTTTTGGGATCCCGTAGCCCCCAAAGTCCCCAGACCCTTTGGAATCCCCTAGGCCCTTTTGGAATCCCCAACCCCTGAAACCCCCAGCCCCTTTTGGGACTCCTAGCCGCTTTTGGGACCCGCAGCCCCTCTAGAGACCCCGCTGGAAAATCCCCCTAAATCCACCCCAAACCCTTCCCCAAAATGGGAAATCCTCCCTGAGTCCCCTCCCCAAATTCAGGCCTCCCCAAAATGCCCCTTCTCAATGGGATCAGGACCCTTCCCCATCAATGGAAATTCTCCCAAAACCCAAAAAATTCTCCCCAAATCCCCTTCCCAAAATCAGAACCCTCCCAGGACCCCTGAATTTCCCCCCAAAACCACCAAATTCCTCCCTAAAAATACCAAAATTCCTCACAAATCACCCCAAAAACCCCCCAAACCCCCATACTCCCCCCGAAGTTCCAAATCTACCCAAGACTCAAAATCCCACCTCAAAACTCCAAATTTCCTCCCAACCCCAAATTTCCCCTCAAAACCCCAGAATTCATCAAAACCCCCAAAATCTCCCCACCCCCCAAATTTCCCCCAAACCCACCAAATTTTCCCCCCAAACCCCAATTTCTTTCCCAAAACCCCAAATCCTCCCCCTAAGAAACACAATGTTCCCCCTAAAACCCCAAATTTCCTCCCCCTACACCCAAATGTTACAAAAAATATCCTAAAATTTCTGCCCTAAAACCTTGAAATTCCCCCAGGACCCTCAAAGTTTCTCCCCAACACTCCAAATTTCCCCCCAAACCTCCAAATTCCCCCCAGATTCCCCAATTCCACCTCAAAACCTGGGAGACTTCCCCGCAAAAAAACAGCAACTCCTCCCCAACTCCCCCTCCCCAAAAATCGCAACTCCCTCCCCAAAAATCACCAGAAAAGTTGTGAACGAAAATTTTTTATTTCATATTTTTCACACCTTGGGATGGGGGGAAAACACAAGAATTCCTGTGATTTTTGATTTTTCCTGTTTTTTGAGGGGATGGGCATCTCCCCAACTTTTCTAGCCCCCCCAGGCGACCCCTCCCCAAAATTCCTGCCCCTCAGTCTTCCAAATTAAGTGCAAATAAATTAAAAGAGGAAAAAAGAAAAAAAAGAGGGGAAAAAGGTAAAAATAAAGAAAAACAGAAAAACAAAAAAGAAAAAAAAAAGATCCTCTTTACCCCATTTGGAGGGAGGGGGACAAAGGATATATCAGGGGAGGGGTCAAATTCCCAGGAAAAAATTGAGGGACCACCCAAAAAAATTGGGGGAACCCCCCCCCCCCCAAAAGAAGTTCATTTTGAAAAATGCCAAAACCAAAAAAAAATGGCAAAAAAAGGCAAAAAAACCTGAAAAATCTGGGGGGAACCCCCAAAAAATGCATAAAAAATGGGGGAACTCCCCCTTGAATCAAAGGGATTTTTGGGAGTTTTTTTCCCAAAAGCAGTGGCTTTTTGGGTGTGGCAGGGGAGGAGAGACCCCCTGCAAAATCCTGGGGGTGTCCCCAAGACACCGTCTGCAGAGGCAGCGGAGGGGAACAAAAAGGGCATTTTAGGGAAATTAAGGGAATTTGGGGAGATTTGGGCAAATTTTAGGGAATTTTGGGATTTTTGGGGGGTCAAGGGCAGGTTTTGAGTTTGCAGGGTCTTGCATTCCGGGGCTGCAGGATCATGTCCAGGGAGGCCACAGTTACCAGGAACCAGCATGGGACACCAACGAGACAGGATTCTGCTCAGGAAACCATTTATCCAGCTCAGGAACAAACTCAGATCCAGAGACAGCCCCGAAAAGAGGCAGGGAGATGGGTTTTGAGAACCAGGGTGGAGTTCAAGGTCAGGGACCACCGGGAGCACAGCAAGGGAGAAACCCCAGGGGCCCAAAGCCAATCAGAAATCCCTGGGCTGCCACCCCACAAGGGGTCCAGGGTGGAGTTTCTTCCTGGGCTCGCAGGGCCCATCCTCAGAGGCAGAGGGATGGAATTCCCTCTTGCCCATGCCTCTCACTTTAACTATATTCATTTGAAACTAAATCTTAGCCTCCCTGGGAAAGGGCACCTCACACAAAACCTCACTCAATAACAGGCTACCGCTCCCTTTGTCAGCCCCAAATTTTGGCTGTCTCATTCCAGACCCCACCCCACCTCCCCTATCCCAACCCATCCTATCCCTGCTGGACATCAAGACCCACTTCCCAAGCCCGATTTCCCCCATTTCACACCTCCCAATCCCCATCCCACCCATCCTGCCCCACCCAATGCCCATCTCACCCCTCCTCATTTGCATCCCACTTCACCCAATCCCCTTCCAACCCCATTCCACCTGATACCTTCAGAAGGCTGACCTAGAACAGAGGCTGCACAGATTTAAGAATAAAGTTTATTAAAAGGCCTTAAAGGATACACCTTGGGCAGTACAAGAGCCTGGCCAAAAGTACACCCAAGATGGACCAAAAATGGTCACAAAAATGGACAAATGATCACAAGGTCTCACATTTTTAGAAGTTCAGGTTCATCTGCAGATTGGGGTTCATGGTCCAATTACAGCTTCAGATGATAAAGTCCTGTCCTTCTTGTTTTCTCTCTTCAGTCCACCCTTCTTCATGCTTTTGGGCCTGGAACTTGTAACAATTGTCCTTGGTATCAAGCTAGAAAAGGAATTGTTTTGTCTCCCTACTCTGTGAAGAGAGCTCACTAACATTAATATGAAGTTCAAAACTCCAAACCTAGGCGCTGCAGAATATGAAAAATATGAAAGCTAATACTTAGGACATCACACCCTGAGGGGCTGTGGAATCCAGTAATTTTGGGTGGGACTGAGTCGTTTTCAGTGGCATTGAGTGGTTTTGAGGTGACAGATCAAAGCCTCTAGGCTCTTTGAGTTCCAAGAAATGGAGACAACTCCACCAAATACCCCCAAAATCCCCAAATACTCCCAAGTATCTCCTTGAATCCCAGATTCCCTTAAAGCACTAGTGAAAAGTGAGGCTTTAGATGCCTTTGATGAATTCATAGATTTTGCCCCAATTTTGTCTGTTTTACAGGAATGCAGATGAATCAAAAGATAGAACCAAACCAGAATGGCCACCAGCCCGGTGTGTTCCCAACATAGATCACTGGGAACGTGGGTCATCAGGGCTCTGCCCAACGTGGGGCCTCTGATGGGGGATGGAGCTGGGGCAGCACACGAAGCTCTTCGTGCACTTGGGACACTCGCAGGGCTTCCTTACCAGTGCCTCCGTTTGTGTCTGGTCAAGTGAGATCTCTGGGTGAAGCTCTTCACACACTGGGGACACTCGTAGGGCCTCTCCCCAGTGTGGATGCTCCGGTGGGTGATGAGGGCGGAGTTTCGCTTGAAGCCCTTGCTGCAGTCGGGGCAGCGGAAGGGCCTCTCCTCTGTGTGAATCCGCTGGTGCATGAGGAGATCTGAGCTGGTCTGAAACCTTTTCCCACACTCGGGACCACACTAACGTTTTCCCTTCTTTCCTGTTAACTCAAGGTGATGATGTTTCAATACGCTGCAGACTGAGTACCGGATCCCACACTGAGCCTCTACACAGTCAAGTCGCCGGATCTTGTAGCCAGGTTAAATCTTGTGAAACTCGGAATCAAGATTGTTGGCTGAATTTAACGGCTGTACAATTGTCCTCCAACGTTGTGTGTGGTAAAATGAATACCAAATATTGGGGAGAGCTTAATTTTCATGTTGTAGTACCTACCACACAGCCACCAATTAGATTGACTCCAAAAATTTCTGAACCTGGACCCTATGTAATCAGGAAAACTGGCCAACAACAAATGCTATTTAATCCAGCATGGTCTATCAAACTGTGATAGACTGGCATTTAAGAAAACAAAGAGAAACACCTAAGGAAGTTAAAACCGCTGGAGGCTGAGACAGGGGTGCCGCAACTACCCTGAAGAAGCCGTCCTGAAAAGAACTGCCCAGGGGCTTAGGCACGTCCTCTGCCCGGTGAGTGATTTCAGCTCAGCGGCAGTGTGCAGGCAACGCGGAGAGAGACTAGAGAGCTGTATGGCATTCCACTGAGAAATAGCCTTTATTATAGCAGGGCCCTCAGTGAAGGGAGCCAGTGACAGCAGCTCCCCCAACAGGGGAAAAAAACTGGGGTATTTATAGGGAAGGAGAGGGGCGGGGGAAACTTGGATACATGTATCGGGGTGGATTGATAGGGAGGGAAACCAATGAGGTGTAACAAATTAACTTGTTCAACTCTAGGGCCTCTGGGAGTGAGACTTTTTCTCTGCATGACATAAAGTGTCTCGCCTAGGGAGAAGCTCTCCAGGGGAGAACCAGGATTTCTGAACTGGCCGGTTCCCTGGCCTCCACAACTCCCCCTGCTTTATTTAATAAAAAGGCATCTCCCAGAGACCTAGTTATCAACCTTTTAAAACAGGAGAAAACACACAGAACAATAATGATACTTTAAAAAATCCAAAAGATGTTTTTAAGGAGGGAGGCAACCCATCCTTTGAGTCCCCAGCTGCTCAAAAAGTCCTCAAACCACTGGGGCTCCTTTTCGGCCTTGAGTTCCTGAACCGCATGTTGGAGTCTCTGGATGCAAGTGTAGATGCCTTCACTGTGACTTGATAGGTTGAAGCAGCACAGTCCATCGAATCCTGGGGCTGTGCTACTAGCCTGGCATCCACAGCTGATGTTTTCGGGAGCATCCAGATGGTCAGGAACTCGACGATGGTTTTGCTCTCCATTTTCTATAACAGAACATAAAAAGATCAGCTCTGACTTTTGGGAGGGGCTATTTTCTTTTCCCCTTTCTCTCCTGCCTCCCCCCTTTTTTTCTGAAAAAAGAAAAAAAAATATATAAGCAGGGAATGGGTATTGGGGATGAGGTAGTTGATTGCTGGTAGGGCCATTTTGCGTAGAGGGGGACGCATGGCTAAGGCACCAGCAGTAGCAGCATTAAGTTGCATCTTTGTGCAAATTAGCAAGTGAGTAGTTCAAGGGTAGGTATTTAAGGTGAGAAAAGGAAGAGGGGGAGGGAAAAGGGAAGGGAAAAGAGTTAGAGGAACTTGTGCGTTTCACAGTGTCGAGCTGTACGTTGGCTCTTGTCATTTGGCAGTTTTGGTGGCACGACGATTTGGTTTATATGAAGTGGGTGGTCTGGCGGTAAGCTGTGTCGGTCGCCATCTGATCGATGGTCTGGTGGCAGGCCGGCTCGGTGGGCTCCGGCAACGTCTCCATCTCCAGGCTGCGGTGGCTTGTTGTTTTTGAGAACCTGTGTGGGTCACAGGAGATTTTGATTGATCTGGTTCTGGTGCAGGGTTTGCAGGGCCTAAGTATGGTTTTATATGTTTCCCTGGGAGCCACCTAGGACCAGATGGTGTCGACACACAAGCATACCCTCTCCCCCAGGTAATCAATGGGAAAGGTCCCAGTGTTTGCTGTGATTCAGGGTCTTTGATCAGCACCAGAGGCTTCTCCTTGAGTTTGGCATGGGTCAAACTGGAGAAGTGCCGTATTACAGGGGGGTCAGGCTCTGTAGGTGAACAATTCAGAAAATTCATAACATACAGAGCCTTACAGAGCCTCTCAATGGGAGGAATGATCTCTGTTCCTCCCCACTGCTGATCAAGGACTCTCTTAAGGTTCTGGTGTGTCCTTTCCACAACTGATTGCCCTGTGGGAGAGTGAGGTATGCCTGTAGTGTGCCTCACCCCCCACTGGCTGAAGAAATCTCTCAACTTGTGAGAGGTGTAAGCGGGTCCATTATCTGTTTTTATTTGTTGGGGGACTCCCAGGGTAGCAAATGCAAGGAGAAAATGTCAGATGGTATGTTTGGCATTTTCTCCTGCGTGGGCTGAGGCAAACACTACACCAGAAGAAGTGTCTACCGAAACATGAACATACTTAACTCTCCTGAAGGATGGGATGTGGGTAACATCAGTCTGCCAAATTTGGCAGCTGTTAAGTCCTCAGGGGTTAACTCCAGAATTCATCACTGGAACTTGAAAAGATTGACAATTGGGACAGGTGGCAACTATTGTCCTAGCCTGATCCCTGGGTAATTTGAACATCCTCATCAGGGCGGGGAGGTTTTGATGGTAAAATTGGTGGGACAATTTTGCTTGCACAAAAATGTCTGGGACTATGGCCGCTCCAGCAGGCATGGCTAAGGTGTCCGCTCTCTTGTTACCCTCCACGATGGCACTTGGGAGGTCAGTGTGTGACCTCACATGCATGACATAGTATGGTTGCTTTCTGTGGGAGATGAAATATATTAATTCAGAAAGCAATTTGTATAAATTTGGGTTAGAGACTTCTTTCAGAAATGCATGTTCTGCTCTCATAGCTATTCCAGCCACATAAGCCAAATCAGTCACCAGATTGAAAGGTTCATGGAATTTCTCAGAAGCTCTGATGACAGCTGCTAATTCAGCAATCTGTGGTGATCCCTCAACCACTTGGACATCAGACTCCCACTTCTGTGTCCTTGGGTCCTTCCAAGTCATTACTGACTTGTGAGATTTCCCAGAGCCATTAGTGAAAACTGTCCGAGCCTTGAGTGGTGTTTTGCTAAGTAATAATTTGGGGACCAAATTAAACGTGGTTGTAAATAATTTGTGGCCAGGTGGGTGTATAGAAATTTGGCTTGAATAGCTATCGAGAGCGAACTGAAGGCTCTCGTTGGTTTGGAGTAAAGGCTCCAAATCCCCAGTTGTCAATGGAAAGAAAATGCATGCGAACTCACACCCCGCAAGAGTGCGGAGACGAACTCTTGCTTTTTTAATGAGTTCAGCCATGATTTTCTGTGGAGTTGTAACAGTTTTGGTGGGCTGATTGTGTGTGAAGATCCACTCAATGATAAGGAGAGGATCCTTCAATGCCATGTCCCATTGAAAAATGAGTGCGTGTAAGCGCGGGGCTTTACCCAGGACAACCAGCTGGAAGGGCAGGCTGGGTTTATACCGGTGTGCTTGCCACGAAGACAGGGCCTCCTGGACCTTGGTGATGGATTCTCGGGCCTCCGGTGTGAGGGCGCGTGGTGAGTCGAGGTCCTCGCTGCCACGGAGCAGATTGAAGAGGGGCACGAGGACTTCTGTCGTTATCTTAAGCAGAGGACGTACCCAGTTGATAGACCCACAGAGCTGATGTAAGTCCCGCAGGGTCTTGGGGTCGTCTCTGATGGTCAGCTGCTGGGGCACGATGGTCCACTCATGAATCCGGAGTCCAAGGTAGGTCCAAGGGCAAGTGTACTGGATTTTGTCTTCGCGGATCTCAAACCTAGTGTTCTCAATTTTCTTTATAGTCTTTTGCAAAGTCTGGTGGAGGCAGTCATCATCAGCGGCACAAACCAAGATGTCGTCCATGTAATGTAATATAACTGCGTCTGGGACCAGGACCCTCACTGGGGATAGGATGTGGGCTACGTACCATTGGCAGACGGTGGGAGAATTTTTCATCCCTTGCGGGAGAACAAGCCAATGGTATCTTTTTAGAGGCGCCTGTCTGTTTGGGGAGGGAACCGAAAATGCAAACCTGGGGGCATGTCGAGGATGGAGAGGGATGTTAAAAAAGCAATCTTTGATGTCTATGATTGCAAGCTTCCAGTCCCGAGGAAGCATGGAAGGTGAGGGCATACCAGGCTGGAGGGGGCCCATATCCTCAATGACCTCATTGATTTTTTGGAGGTCATGGAGGAGTCTCTACCTGTCTTTGCCTGGTTTGCGTAAAACAAAGACAGGGGAGTTCCAAGGGCTGTCGGTCTCCGTAATGTGGCCCTTGGTGAGCTGCTCCTCCACGAGGGCTTCTAGTGCGCGCAGTTTGGTTTTGGAAAGGGGACACTGATCAAACCACACTGGATGCTGTTGTTTCCAGGTGAGTTGGGAGATGGTGGGCTTAGCGCGCTCTTCAGTGACCCCCCCACTAAAAATCCCCACTGGGAATACGGAAAGAAGTCCCCCATTGGGATAAGAGATCCCTCCCCCAGAGGGTGATTGGTGCCCTCACAACAAATGGCTGGATGGTCGCCATTTTTCCCTCGGGACCTTCTACTATTACATTGTCCCTGCTTCTCATAGACACCGCCACTCCATCAATTCCCAAAATCATCCCTGCCACAGGCTGCAATTCCCAATTGTCTGGCCACTCGGAATGGGCAATGATGGTAACATCTGCTCCGGTGTCCAGCATTCCTGGGCGATGGTTCTTTTCCCTTTTACAGAACAGGCTGCACTCCATGATAGGCTTGTTGGAGCTCACAACTTGAGTCCACAAGGCAGTGGGATTGAGGGGAACCTGTTCCGGACAGTCATTTGGTAACAAAAAGGCTTGTGCCACTGGAGTCTGCTGTTTTAAAAAATAAGAAGGGTCTGTGCAAGTTAGAGAGATGAAAATTTCATCTCCTGGGTGTAAAGTCTGGACTTCAGGTGTTATATGGACTTGTCCCGGAGAGTTGGTTGGATCCCCAAGTATTAAAATGTTGGACGGACCGCCTGGTGGGGCACGTTTCCCTGTGGGGATCTTATAAACACAGTCACCCTTAAGCTGCAAGGAGAGTCTGGTTACCAATTGACGCCGGGTTCCCATCTGGATTGCTCCACTTGCTGGGTCTGAGGTTGTGGTCCCCGTGGAGGCAGGATGGTGGACTTGGCAGGAGGGGTGGAGCGGTGCAGCATTTGATTTGATGTCAGAGCGCAGGGCTGTTCCGCGCTCTGCTTGAAGTTTCCCGAATGCCAATTTGATCTGGGTAACCACTGGTGGGTAGGTGGTTGTAGAAAATGTCTCTCTGGGCAGTCTTTAAAAAAATGTCCAGGTTCGCCACAATTAAAGCAGCGGCTTGTGCTGGATTCTCTCATTCTCTCTACTGCATAGACGCCAGATATCCCTTCTGCCACTCCCTTTGCGACTGCAAGTGCTACTGTATTCTCAGTTGGGGCAGCAAAGTGCTTGGTGCAGGCTTCAACCATTTGGTCAATGGTTGGTTCGGGGTCAAGTGGAAGGGCTCGCAAAACTGCCTTGCATTCTGAATTTGCATTGACCATTGCCATCTTGGCCAGTAATTCCTTTTGTGCTTGGGAGCCCTCTGTTTTTCAATTGCCAATTTTAGTTTATCTACAAACTTAATAGAGGATTCACTTGCCCCTTGTTTAATGTTTGTGAAGCTCTGCGTAGGCACCTTGTCATCGGGAGTGACAAAAAGAGACATCTTGGCAGCATTAGCGATGTCATGTAACGCTGCCTCAGGCAGATCTTGGGCCTGATCTCTTGGTTTCTGGAAGTCACCTTCTCCTGCCAGTTGTTCTAGAGTTAAATTTGGTTTGTTGGCATCTTTGGCACATGCATCTGCCAACTGTTTCAGATGTTTTTTCCACTGCTTTTCCCATAGCATGTATTCTGCTGGGGAGAGAAGGCAGTTCATGATATTTTTAATATCATGAGGCACCATGACATGGGCGGTGAAAGTGGCTTCCAGTAGGTGTTTGAAAAAAATGAGAGCCCCGGCCATGCTCTTCAGCAGCTTTGCACAGCTCCTGTAACTCCCTGTAGCGTAGGGTCTCCCATACATTAGTGAGTGCCCCTGCCCTGTCCTTATGTACCACAGGGAAAGCTAAGATCTTTTTGGACGGGGCTGAGTCCCCTGCCCATGTGGCTTGCCTCTGTACCTCGGCCCAGTGGTCCTCATATTCAGAATCTGAATATGAGGACTCACTGTCCTCACCTCTTGGAGGAGATGGGGGGCGCTTGCTGACAGCGCGTGGCCGTTTCGGGCAACCGGTACTGGCTCGCTTGTGAGTGGCTGAGGAAGCCAAGATGGCTTCCTTCCGGTTGCCGTCATTAGCACTTCCGGTCCCAGTCTTGGGGGGACTGGTGGTGGGATTGCCATTGGGGGCAGAGCTCTGGTTGGAAGGGGCGGGACTGGGGTCCACAATGAGGAGGGGTTTCCAGATGGAAGGGGAGGGTCCCGACGCCGTTACACCCAGCGACGCAATGGGAGGGGAAGAAGAGCAGGGCGCGACAGGAAGAGAAGGGGTAGAGGCGGGAAAGTGACCATTTTGAGGTGCAAGGGTGGGAAAACCTGGGTGTGAAGGAGACAAGATGGCGGGGCTGGCCATGTTGCCAGCACCATCTTTACTAACGTTAAGAACCGGGGGGGATGCAACCGGGTATGTGGGCATAGGGAGGAGGGTAGAGGAAAGGCCCAGAGCAGCATGGCCAGTGCCGTCCTGGTAAGGGTAGAGAGGCGGTGGGAGGGTGTCAGGGAGACAGCAGCAACCCTGTGCCTGGTGGCTATGTCCACCCGCCAACAGTCCCTCAGGTAGGGAAGAGGGTTTAGGAACACTTGGAGAGGGTAATGGGGACGGGGGTTTCAACTGGGTGCCCAAAAATTCATCAACTCTTTTTCCCTCTTTCTCAACAGAAAGTATAATGGTTTGAAACAAAGGAAAAAACTTGGCAACTGATAAATCTCCCCCCGCCTGAACAGTATACAACTTTCTCCCCACATTGTCCCAAAATTTTCCTGATTTAGCAGTAGAATCAACTAGAAAATGTTTAAAAATCCAATGAATAAATCTCTTTAACTCCCCTTTTGAAAACTTAAAATTTCCCGGTTTGAGGGTGCCCACAACTCGGATATAAAAGTGCTTCTCAGGAGGGGTCAGCTTGGGTCTGAAAAGCTGATTCCCCATCCTTCTCACTCCCCACCCAGCAGCAAAATGCAAACGAAAATGAGAAAGGCCCAAAAAACCCTTAATGGGGTGACTCACACTTTTTCTTTGGCCGATGCCGCTGAGGCCAACAGAAAGCTGGTGGGTGGGTGGTCACCTGGCGGCCGGTCCTCAAGGGTTCTTCTATCTTCTGTCTTCTTAGCCCCAGATGGTCAGCGAGGGTCCTGGTCGCAGCCCTTCAAATTGCCACTTGCTAGAATGCAAGTGGTTCTCCTCGGGGGGTGGCAGCTCCAACAGCGGCACACTCTGCAGTTAAAACTGCAGGCGGACGCTTCTTCAGGGGCTCTTTGTCTGCCCCACATTGGGTGCCACTTGCCGCGGCGGTGTAGATGACGGGGTGCCATGACTACCCTGAAGAAGCCGTCCTGAAAAAGAACTGCCCAGGGGCATAGGCACGTCCTCTGCCCGGTGAGTGATCTCAGCTCAGCGGCAGCGTGCAGGCAACGCGGAGAGAGAGACTAGAGAGCTGTATGGCATTCCACTGAGAAACAGCCGTTATTGTAGCAGGGCCCTCAGTGAAGGGAGCCAGTGACAGCAGCTCCCCCAACAGGGGAAAAAACTGGGGTATTTATAGGGAAGGAGAGGGGCGGGGGAAACTTGGATACATGTATCGGGGTGGATTGATAGGGAGGGAAACCAATGGGGTGTAACAAATTAACATGTTCAACTCAACCACCTCTGGGAGTGACACTTTTTCTCTTCACGGGATAAAAGTGTCTTGCCTAGGGAGAAGCTCTCCAGGGGAGAGCCAGGATTGTGAGGCTGGCTGGTTCTTAGGCCTCCAGAGGTATATATGCAGTTATATGTGTTTTATGTAACAAAAGAACTCACATTGAAATTACCTTATTAAAATTGTGGAAAAAACAAGCAAATAGATAATATATACTTTAACTTAACTTTGTCTTGTAAAGTTGTCTTACTAATTGTTTTTTAAACCACAAATCTCTTCTCTAGATAACATTAATTGGAAGGTTTTTGTAGAAGCTGTAAATCACACCATATTTTAACCTTAGGTTCTAAAACCAATTATTGCAAGGCAACTTCTGTTAATATTCACCTTAAACATCTTTTTTTTTTTTTTTTAACTTCCAAAGAATCACAATAATTTCTCTAGTAAAACACTAAAAACTGCAACTGCATAAACTCATAATTACTTAAAACACAAAATTAACTCTAAAAGGGTATATAAAAACATTTTGAAAACCCAATAAATCATGACTTTTTAACAAACTGGGTACTATCCCAGTGCTTTTTCTCAGAGAGGGAGCGGGAGGGTGGACTGCCTGCCCTGCTGCTGCTGCAGCTCTGCTGTTATCTTTCCTTCACATTTTCCACATACTCTCGCAGAGAGGAAAAACGGAGAGAAAGAAAAAAAAAACCTCACAAAATTAACTTTAACAAATGCAGTTTTTTTTCTCTCAATTTCTCTCTCGTTGTTCGCCAATAGAGGAAAAAGGGCATGATTCTACAAAAGCAGGCGATGTTACACGAAAAATCTCTTAGGGCCAGGTGGTAACAACGGTGACCATTGCAGCTTATCAACTTCTAATTACAGTGATGAAGTTTGAACTAGATACCATATAGTTTGTGATTTTTTGGCTATTTTGTCTCTCTTTGAAGCTGTCTGAGCCACCTGTTTCTGCTCAACTGCTTCTGTAATTGTTCAGCGTGGCCTTGGAACTTTTCTTGCACTGCTTCTACCCCGAGGGTGCCCCCGCTCTCTGCACACACCTCAGTGCTCCCCCATGTCCCCCTGGTTCGGGTGGAAACCAATCTAAATTTGGCTTCTTTTCTTCCAGGGTGGTAAAGTTGGAACTTAAATAAGATTGTAGTGTTAAAAATGACTCCAAAAGTGAAGCAAATAGTTCTGGATGTATCACATCCTGCCATAAGTGAACAGATTCTGTTTGTTGTTTTAGCGTTCGCTGTGGAACTTCTTTCTCATTATTTTCTTCTCTCTGCCTCTCCCTCCCTCTCTGCAAGGGCAGCATAGATAGGAGTGCTTGCCCAGCAGTGGGAGGTAAAGGCATCTGCCACTGTGATGCAGGTAGAATTACGGGGCTCACAGCCTCAGCATATCTCGCTTTTCTGGTTTTTTAAGGTATTAATTACAATTTGCCAAGTTCGACCGAGAGACACAGTGTCCTTGCTCTTTTCTGTGATTGCCATTTCCCATATCAGAGCCGTTATATCAGTCCGTTCCTTCACTGCAAAGAGCAGTGAGGGCACTGTCAAATGCCCATGACAATTAGCCCATATAATGAGCATATCCAGGTTGTTTTCCCGGGCTGCTTCACCTCGTTTAACAAGAATGCTAAGAAGCAGTTTCTTCGCCGCCGCAAATTCCACTTCTATGCTAGCGGCAAATGATGGGGGGGAAGGTTGCGACCCCTCTACTACGCCCCCGCACCACGGACTCCCCCAGCAACCCGAATTTCCGCATCTCACTGTGCTCAGGTTGCCTATCCGGTACCGATCCAAGGCAGCATCTATCTGCGCTCAGATCCGCTCCACCAACCTCGGTCCAAGGCTCCGTCCCACTATGCGTGGACCCACCGAAGACCCCTGCCCACAGGGTGTCCCATTCGAAGTGCTAGATATTGAGAGACCGCCAGCTACCCACCAGTCTTCACAGAAGTAAATGTGAACGCCGTTTATTTCTATCTTTAGCGCACCTTCTATAGGGTTCTACAGGGTTCACGAGCTAAGCAAGTTACTATTGGCTAATACACACAGGTTTACATTTTTTCTCTTACACACAAGGATATTGTTTTGCTTTACTCTCTCTTCTGCAGGAAGGTTTCAAGGACTTTAGCCATTAATATCATGACTTATTTCAAAGACTGGTTTGTGCAGACAGGCCCTTACTAATATATAAAATATATCAACATAACTCCATGACAAATGTCTGGCAGGGCCTATGCTGACGTGAACCCAGAAGTGTGGGCAGCCCCAGGGAAATAGGGAAAATTAGATATGAAGCCTCTCCAAATTACCCTGAAGCAACCAGGACAAGAGGTGTCTAAAAGCAATATCCTGTTCCAAGAGAGGGAAGGAAGGGCTCATAGCCTGTTAGTGAGTCCTGCTCAAGGCAGGGCTTTTGGAGCCAGGGATGTCTTCCTATAATGCTCCTATCCTGCCAAACAAGAAATCAGATGGAATCCACAGAATGCTGCAGGACCCAAGAATAATAAATGAGATGATGAAACTGAGGCACCCCACAGTCTCAGATCCTTACACTATCCTGAACCAAGTCCCCTCCTCACACTGCTGCCATTCAGAAGTTGATGGAAAAGATGCTTTCTGGGGATGCCCACTTACAGAGGATGCAAACTGAATTCTACCTTTGAGTGTGAACAAGAGATAGAAGGGAAAATGCTGAACACATGGACGGTCCTTCTGCAGGGATGCACGAAAGCACCGGCCTTATTTGGGCAAGCCTTGCAAGAAATATCAAAGGAATTTACCCCAGCCCCAGGGACTGGGTTAATGCAGGATGTGGATGACTTGCTCCAATCAGGAGGAGAAGTAGAAGAAGCCTCTGTGCAATCACTTAATTTTCAGGCTAAAAAGCATCTTTGAGTACTTGGGGGAAAATCGCAAATAGTGGATAAAAAGGTTAAATATTTGGGACCTATTTTGACTGAAGGCTTGTGGTGTATTAACCCAGAGAGGGTCTGGGGAATCTCAGAAATAACACTTCCCAGGACTAAAAAGGAGCTGCAGCAATTCTTAGGATAATTAGGGAATTGCAGGAGCTGGATTGAGGAGTCTCTGTTCTAGCCAGAGCATTGTGTGATTTTTTAACCCCAGATAGTCTCAATGTTACGGTATGCATGTGAAAAAGTAAACAAAACTTGCCACAGCTTTAATGGGAACTGAGGCCCAAAAACTGATGGCAGGAGGATCTTCTATGTTCAAGTCTGGCATCAAGTTAAAGCTTTGTACCCCAACAGAGACTCTAAATGGATGAGCAGAGCTCAGTGATTACAGTGTGAAACTTGTTCAGTGGCACAGGAGGATTTAGAATTGAGGACAGAAGAAGGGTTTAACCCAGCCTCCTGTTTGAACAGCCTGGAGAGGGGGCTGGGAAGAAACCCATGACTGCATTCCAGTGACAGAGCTCCAGACCAGGGCTGGGAGAGATTTATGAGACATTCCCTGGCCTAAGGGAGAAAATGTGTTTATGGATGGGCTTTCAAGGGCAGCAGAAGGGAGAAGAATTACAAGACTCGCTATTGTTAAGGAAAGGGAATTAGACAAAGCCCAGGTCACAGCCCCCATATCAGCTCAACCTGCAGAGCTGGCTCTGCATGTAAGAGCCTGGCACTGAAATGCCCTGAGCAGGAAGGCTTAAATATCTTCTGGTGACACCAGGGCAGCTAACAGGGTGCCAAAAGCAATTCTGACTTCTCAGCAATCACTGGATCAGTTATCAAGGGATTTCTAAAAAATATTAATTCCAAGAAAATAAGGGATTATGGAAGCAACAGACTCAGGGGAACTCATTTTACAGCAAAGATCCTTCAGGGGTGTTATGGCAGCTTTAGGAATACAATGGGACCTCCACAACCCCGGGCACCCCCAGAGCTCAGGTCAGGTAGAAAGAATGAATGGGGAAACAAAGAAACACCTTTGGAAGCTGGTGATAGAAACCAAGATTCTGTGGGTACGGCCTTTGCCATTGGCTTTGGCAAGAGTAAGGGAAATACTTATTCAGATTGCAGATATTCAATTATCTCCCTTGGAATTGGTCTTTGGAATTCCTTACCCTGGTAAATCTCCACCTAGTGCAGGGTGGAGATCAGGGATGTATATTCAAAGCAGGTTGTGGCCAGAATCCTGTCTCTTGTGGAATCCCTCCCTCAGGAAGCTCGGCTGGCACAGACCCTGCCTTGGGACTTTGCTGTTCATAACATCCAACCAGGACATCAGGTCCTGCCAAAGCTGTAGAAAGAAGCAGCTCTGGTGGCCAAGTGACACAGCTCATTCTAAGTGTCCCTGAGCACAGAAACAGCCCCAGCACAGCTGAACACGGGGGGACCCCTCAGCCTCGGCTCAAGGGCTCTGAAGCCCCAGAGATTTGTGTTGGAGTCTGAGATACAGAGTGTGTGCCCTTGTTTCTAATACTTAGTTCTAAGATTCAAAGAAACACTGAATTTCATACAATATTAAATTCATGAGCATGTTTTCATGGTGATACATGAAAACAAATGTTAAAATTAGATAGGAAAAGTGTAAGTGTGTAGATTAGAAAGTTTCTTAAATCACTGGGTGAAAAAGTAGTTTAGAGAACAGGAGACAAGATGGAGGATTTAGGGTGTTGTCTCTTGTCCTTCTTTCTTCTTCATGTTCTTCTCCTAGGGGTTTTTGGGTAGTAGTAAGTGATTGGGTAAAAAATGCCGCAGTGCAGCACACAGGTGTTGGGTCATTGGGTCACTAAGAAAAATAATTTAGTTGGCATCTGTTAATTGGATAAATGGACATATAAAAGACCTTGAAGAAGATCTTTGTTAGCCATTTTACCCTTTTCTATCATAGTGCACATAGCTCCTTGTACCTTGTAATGCTGATAAGGAAAAAATAAACAACTGAGACGGAACAAGAGAAAACTGCCTCCCTCTCGTCAATCTTCAGTTCAAAGGGAAAAAGAACCTAATCCAAAAGTCCCTAACGAGACAGATTTGGATTTCCTGGCTGCAGCAGGAGGATGGGAGACCGCCCCTGAGCTTGCACTGAAGGCAACGCAGCAGCAGCCAGGGCTCCCCAGCGGGGGAAGCCCCTGGGCCTGCCCACAGACCCTCTGCTGAAATCCTCGGCCTGGGCACCCTCCTTTGGCATCTCCAGCCACTGCGGGACAATCCTGGCTGGCACTGCTGGAGCTTCAGGGCTTTCTGTGCCTGCCCTTGCCACAGCTGCTGGGGAAGGCACCGTGAGAATTCCACTCTGGATCTCAATTACACTCTGGGCTGGCTGGGATTAGATTCTGGGAAAATATACCAAGTGTAAAATTATTTTTTATCTGATTTCTCCAGTCAGGCTTGGTTTGCATTTGCCATGGGGAAGGGAATTTTAAAGGGTTTTTTAAAGGGATGTTCCACCACTCAGCAGAAATGAGCTTAACATGTCAACAGACTGGGAAGAGCCCAAAAGATTCCCACAAAGACAACGACCATCAACAAAACATCAAGGCCAGCAGCAAACATCAACCAACATCTACCCCAGACACTGCCCTGGCACAGCTGGAGACACCTGGTCTGGAAAAGGCTCAGCAGGAAATGCAGGAGTGCAGACCTAATTCACATCAGAGATACAGAAATCTGGGTGCAACAGGAAACCAAACACTAAGGACTCCACAACCTGGAAACAATGAACACGAAACCAATGGATTTCTATGGGTTCAGACTGTGTAAAGTTTAGGAAACATCTAGTAAAACTCACATGTCATGGAATGATTTTCTCTGCACATGCAGACTATATGTGGTTGAAATGATTCTGTTCAGAATCAAGTAATGCTTTATTTCTCCAAAGGCATTGTTGGAGAGTTTTTGCTTTTCACAGTTGCAGTGAAAGGATTACACCATTAGAATAATTTTTTGTAATAATTCTACTTCTCTACTGTCAGTTCTGTTTGGGCCAGTGGTGTGAGAATCAGTTTTTAGTCAGAGGAGAAGAAAAAGAAAACACTTGATTGCTTTCTAATTTCTGTTTTTATGTTTGTGCATGGCTCTTAGTGATGACAAAATTATGGTATGGGTTTTTCCATGTTCACCTTTAAGCTGCATTTTAAAAACTAGAAGAGCTTGAAAGGAGGCCCTTTAAAATGTAAAGAGTTAATAGAAAATTGTTGAAAAAAAAAAAGAAAAAGAAAAAAAAGCAGATTGTGGGGGAGGCTCCATGTGAGTCATCCCAAGGCTGCCCTGGAAGAGAAGCTTCATTCCAGACAGCCATGAGAGGAGCTTTAGAAATGCAAATCAACACCTCTGGAGCAAAGCATGGACAGTGTACCAGGGTCTTCCTGCCTGGGGGAGGAATTGGGCTGATCCCCTCTGCCCCTCACCCCAAGCTCTGCCTGCTGGCACAAGGGGAATTTGCACAGCTAAAGGCAGAGCCCATGGTGAGGATATCTGACTCTGCAGCAGAAATAGATTAAGCTGAAAAGGAAAACAGCAAATTGAGAATGTTGTGAAAACTTCACTAAAAAAAATGGGGGGATCATCCCACTCCCCACCTCAACTTGTGCTCTCAATTTCTATGTCATATAGGGTGAATTAGAGCACTGAGGCTTTTTTTGGTACCACAAGTTAAGGGAAATCAGTTGGGAATCCAACTGATGTGCTGATTTAATTAGAGAAAAGCCAACAATTGATGGAGCCCTGGCTGGAGGGAGCACCCAAAAATGGGGAAAAGATGAACGGCCACCAGAACACATCCTGCAACACCATGGACCAGCCCCTGGGAACCCTAACAAATTCATATCAGGTGCCAGAGAACCCATTTATCATTTACATGGCATAATTAGATTACAGGATGTCCTCAAAATAATACCCAACCAGACAGCTCCAATTCCTGACTTTCTTCACAACCAATCTGCTCAGATGAGGAATACAACATTTCACCATGGGATGGAGTCAGATTATCTTTTAGCAGAAAAAGGAGGCAGAGTTTGTGGAAAATTAAATGACTCAAACTGCTGTTGGAAAATAGATCACAAAGGAAAAGTGGAGAAACAGATAACAAAGGATATAAGAAAAGAGCTCATGTACCGGTCCATATGTGGAAAGGATGGGAATGGGCAACTTTTTTGTGGTTCCCTGGCAGACCATGGGTTAAACGAATGCAGTTTCTCCTCTTATGTTCTACAGCAACTCTCATCTTTTCACCATGCACGACCTTGCTGAGTGCAGCTCATTCAGCAGGTGAGCAAGGGGATGCAGGGGGCAGCCAGGCCTCCTGAGCCAGAAACAGCTACAAAAGGACAGCGAATGAGGGCACTGAGAGCAATCCCAAAATCAAACACACAGGAAGAAAAGACAGAGTCAATGAGTGAATCTGCTTGCAGATAGGGACAAGGATTTGCACGTAAGGAAGCAATGGGAGAAAGCATCAGTTTCAGAAAATGTTACTAATTGACAAGGACCGCTGCTCTGACAAAGTCCCGCTAAATTCCTGAACTTCCAGAAGAACAAAGACTTAACAGAGCTATCAATATCAGATGTTATAGAAAAGTGAGGTGTACATCTTAACCGGGACATACAGGAGGCAGATCGGGAAGTCTGAACCTTCCAAGCACCTCCGCCAGTGGGGAAAGGGAGAGGGACATACGGCTGGGAAAATTAGGATAAAACCGAGGCCACGTCCTCCAGCAACTGGAGAGAGCGCATGGCAAATGCCCCATGGCCTCTCCCTTTGGGCAGCAATAAAGTCACTTTCACACCACTCCTCTGGCTCCTTTGGGGACACAAACCCTTGGCACCGGGAATTTTCCCGCCCAGCCCCGGGCACAGCGCAGCCACCTCCGGGCTACCGACACGAACCGGGACGAGCCAGCGCTGCTCCGGCACCGGCTCCTGCCGAGGCCCCAGCGGGAAGGAGACCGCGGGCAGCCGCCCCCGCAGCGCCCTCACGCCAGGGCCAACACGGGCCGGCCACGGCACAACCCACCCGCCAGAGCCCCCTGCCGCCCTCTCCCGGGCCCGCAGCGAGCCCCGAGCCCCCGCAGAACCGAGCGCAGCTCCCACCTGCGATGGCTGGGGCCGCCTCCGAGCTCCGCCGCCGCCTCACCCGGGCTCCGGCCGCTGCTGCCGACGCTCCCGGGCCCGCACAGACGCTCCGGCAATGGCGGCTCTCCTGCCCCACGGCCGCCCTGGGGGCGCCAGCGGGGCCGGGATTGTCCCCCCTCTGCCCAATCAGAGCGCGCCAGAACCACGAGTGACGGCAGCAGCAGCCAATCGCAGCCAGCGGCGGGCTCTGCACACGGCACAGCCCCGCCCCGCACTCTCAGGGCCCCCCGGGCTGTGTGAGGGGAAGGGCGGAGATGAGGAACAGCCCTGGAACAGGCCCGGCCCGAGCTGCCATTGAGCTCCGGATACAAACAACGTTCTCCGCAGCTCCCGGCCCGCCTTTCCCAGCCCTGGGTGTTCGGTGGCTCCGGCTCAGCGGGAAGCCCTAGCCTCATTTCTCCACCTGTAATTAGGGGCATCAGTGCATTGCTGGGATTTTCCCCAAAAAGGGAAAACTGCCTCAAATCCCGGTGGATGAGTGGGGGAGGAGAGAGATTTCTGGCAGAAAACTCCAAAAACTCAGAGCAGAATCATGAGAATTAAATGAAAACCCTTAAAACCAGCTCCCCCACCCCTCCCTTCTCCCAGCTGTGCCTCCTCCCCCGGCAGTGCAGGGACACAGGGAATGGGGCCATGGTCACTCCATCCCCCAGGGCTTTTCCCCCTGCTCAGGGACAGGAGTCGTTCCCCTGCTGCACCCTGGGCTCTCTCCCACCGGAGACTTCTCCAGGAACTTCTCCAACCTGAGTCCATCCCATGAGGAACAGCCCCCTCACAGTGCTGCAGCGTGGGTCACTCTGCCATGGGGTCAGTCCTTCTGAAAAGAATAGGCAAGGAGAGCAGCTCCTTTTTAATGCCTTTATTGAGGTCAGCTCTAGGTGGGGGAGCTTGACCACTGCTGTTCCCAATGGACAACCCAGAAAAGGAGGTGTTCAACTTTGCAACAAGGCAGAGATGGGGATTCCATCTTCAGGAGAGTCTCTAGGAAGACGCTGGTTCATTGTAAACCTAGGGTAGTCATGGATAGTAAATGTCGTGTAGTAACAACAAGGTCCAGAACATCAGTCAGTTGCTCAATGTTCTCCCTTGCTCCTCAGTGTAGTTTGGAGTCCAGTTTGTGCCATGGCTCGCTGATTCTTGGGGTCTTGAGATGGTAATCCCACTTCCCCTGGGTGCTACCCCCATGGGAGTTGGGCTCATCTACACACTGGGTGCTGTTATCGGTGCCATTGGGGGGTGCTGGGAGCAGCAGAGGCAATAGACAAGGCGAGGTGGCATTAACAAGGCTGGTACAACAATATTGGTATTTACTAAACATGACACAACATGAGGTATATTAACAAAGAAGGCCCCTTACAGTGAGAACATTCTACTCTTCAAACTGTAAAACATCTTTGTGTACTGATCAGGAGGTTACAATTTATTCTTTACAATCCTGATGCTGAATGTCTCCTTAGGAGGTCTGGTCACAGAGAAGAATGAGCCCCTTTCGGGCTGCTCCTCTTTGGACAACCTGCTTCTCACCCCGAGCCTCAGCATGTCTGACATCGCCCACCTGGGACTGACATCCCAAAGCATTCTCAGACAGGGTAAAAGGGGCCACTTTGGGGTCTATGGAGACTTTTCTGGGGAACATTTGGGGCAGTCTCAGGTCTGGGAAGGGAATATAGAGAGCACCTGGGGGTCTGGAGGACATTTGGGGGAGCCGGGTGGGCACATGGAGGAGCACATAAGGATTCTGTGGGACAATTCGGGGTCAGGAGGAACACTTGGGGGTCCAGGGGAACACTTGGAAGTCAGGGAGGGGAATCTGGGGACCCTTCGGGGTCCGGGCGGGCACTTGGGGGGCTGTACCAGGGCTCCATGGGGCGCGGGGGATGATGGGAGCTGTAGGCGCCCTTATAATATGGTTTAAAGGTGCCGCGGAGCATCACGGGAGTTGTAGGCACTGCTCCAAAATCCCACAGAATTATTCATGTCTCCTCAAAATCCCTCAAAATTCAAATAAAATCCCACAAAATTTCTTAAATCTTCTCAAAACCCTACCAATTCCAGAAACATTCCACAAAATCTCCACAAATTTCTACAAAATCTGAGAAAAATACCTCAAAAATCTTCAAGTCTCCTCAATATCCCAAAAATTCCAACAAAAATCCCACAAAATTCCCTAAATCTTGTAAAAACCCTACCAAATTCCAAAAACATCCCAGAAGATGTCTCCAATTTCCACACAATCTAAGAAAAATTCCAGAAATCATGAAAATCCCCACAAAATTTTAGAAACATCCCACAAAATTCCAGAAAAAATCCCACAAAATTCCCTAAATTGTCTCCAAACCCCCAAAAATTCCAGAAACATCCCACAAAATCATTACAAATTTCCACAAAAATCTACGAAAAATCCCTCAAAATTCTTCAAGTCTCCTCAATAGCCCACAACATTATACAAAAATCCCACGAAATTCCCGAAATCTACTCAAAACTCTACGAAATTCACCAAAAATCCCACAAAATTATTAGAAATTTCCAGACAATCTAGAAAAATACCTCAAAATTCTTCATGTCTTCTTAAAATCCCACAAAATTCCACAAAAATCCCACAAAATACCACAGAAATCCTACCAAATTCCTGAAACACCCCCCAAAATTCTAGAAACATCCCACAAAATTCCAAAAATCTTCTCAAAATCCCACCAAAGACCAGAAACATCCCAAAAAATCTCGTCTAATTTCCATAAAATCTAAGAGAAATCCCTCAAAATTCTTGAAAATCCCCACAAAATTCCAGAAAAATCCCACAAATTTCCAGAACATCCCACAAAATCATTACAAATCACCTCAAAATCTAGAAAAATACCTTAAAATTCTTCATGTCTCCTCAAAAGCATTCAAAATTCCACAAAATCCCACAAAATCCCACAGAAATCCTACCAAATTCCAGAAACATCCCACAAAATTCCAGAAACATCCCACAAAATTCCAGAAACATCCCTAAAAATCCCCTAAACCTTCTCAAAACCCCACCAAATTCCACAAACATCCCACAAAATCTCCTCCAATTTTCACACAATCTAAGAAAAATCTTTCAAAACTCTTCAAGTCTCCTCAAAATACCACAAAATTCCACAAAAATCCACAGAAGTTGCTAAATCTTCTCAAAACCCTACCAAATTCCAGAAACATCCCACAAAATCTTTACAAATTTCCACACAATCTAAGAAAAATCCTTCAGAATTCTTCAAGCCTCCTCAAAACTCCACAACATTCCAAAAAAATCCTACAAAATTCCAGAAACATGCCAAAAAATTCCAGAAATATCTGACTCTTTAAATTTTTAGAAAATCCCACAAAATTCTTGAAAAGCATCATGGAACTGTGAAAAAATCCCACAAAATTCCCTAAATCTACTCAAAACCCCACCAAATTCCAGAAACATCCCACAAAACTTCCACAAATTTCCACACAATCTAAGAAAAATCCCTCAAAATTCTTCAAGTCTCCACAAAATCCCACAAAATTCTACAAAAATCCCACAAAATACCACAGAAATACTACCAAATTCCTAAAATATCCCACAAAATTTCAGAAACATCCCACAAAAATTCCCAAAATCTTCTCAAAATCCCACCAAATATCAGAAACATCCAAAAAATCTCCTCTCATTTCCACAAAATCTAAGAAAAATCCCTCAAAATTCTTGAAGTCTCCTCAAAATCCTTTAAAATTCCACAAAAATCCCACAAAATACCACAGAAATTGTACGAACTTCCAGAAACATCCCAAAAAATTCCAGAAACATTCCACAAAATCTAAGAAAAATCTTCGCAAAATCCCACCACATTCCAGAACCATCCCAAAAAATCTCCTATAATTTACATAAAATCTATGAAAAATCCCACAAAAGTCTTGAAAATCCCCACAAAATTCCAGAAAAATCCCACAAAATTCCAGAAACATCCCACAAAATTCCCTAAATCTTCTCAATCCCTACCAAATTCCAGAAAATCCCACAAAATCATTACAAATTTCCACACAATCTAGAAAAATAGCTCAAAATTCTTCATGTCTTTTCAAAATTTTTCAAAATACCACAAAATACCACAAAATATCACAGAAATCCACAAATTTCCAGAAACATCCCACAAAATTCTCTAAACCTCCTCAAAATCCCACAAAATTCCACAAACATCCCACAAAATCTCCAATTTCCACACAATCTATGAAAAATGTTTCAAAATTCTTCCAGTCTCCTCAAAATCCCACAAAATTTCACAACAATCCACAAAATTCCAGAAACATCCCACAAAATTCACTAAATCTTCTCAATCCCTACCAAATTCTAGAAAATCCCACAAAATCAATACAAATTACCACACAATCTAGAAAAACACCTCAAAATTCTTCATGTCTCCTCAAAATTCTTCAAAATTCCACTAAATCCCACAAAATCCCACAGAAATCCACAAATTTCCAGAAACATCCCACAAAAACTCCACAAATTTTGACAAAATCTAGGAAAAATCCCTGAAAATTCTTCAAGTCTCTTCAAAATTGCACAAAATTCCACAACATTCCAAAAAAAATCCCACAAAATTCCAGAAACATTTCCCAAAATTCTTTAAATTTTCCCAATATTCCACAAAAATCAAGAAAAATCCGTCAAAATCCAAGATAATCCCACAATGTTCAAGAAAAATCCTTCAAAATTATTCGAACTTTTTCAAAATCCCATAAAATTCCTGAAACAGCCCACGAAATTACTGAAAAAAAAACCCCTAAATCTTCTCAAAACCCTACCAAATTCCAGAAACAACCCACATAATCTCCACAAATTTCACCAAAATCTAAGAAAAATTCCTCAAAATTCTTCGTCTTCTCAAAATCACACCAAAGTCCATAAAAATCCCACAGAATTTTAGAAACATCCCACAAAATCTCGACAATTGCCCCAACATACCAAAAAAATCACACAAAATTCCAGAAACATCCCACAAAATCTCCTCAATATCCCACAAAACTCAAGAAAAATCCCAAAAAGTTTTAGAAACATCCTACAAAATTCCCTAAATCTTCTCAAAACCCTACCAAATTCCAGAAACATCCCACAAAATTCCACAAAATCTAAGAAAAATCCCTCAGAATTCTTCAAGACTTCTCAATTTTTCACTAAATTCCAGAAAAATCCCACGAAATTCCAGAAACATCCCACAAAATCTTTACAAATTTCCACAAAATCTAAGAAAAATACCTCAAAATTTTTCAAGTCTCCTCAATATCCCACAAAATTCCACAAAAATCCCACAAGTATCTCAGAAAATTCCAGAAAAATCTGATGAAATGGTTAGCGTTCAGGAACACACATAATCACAAATGATTATATGCAGGTGCTTTATTGAGAGATCTGGGTGTCAGGGGTACACCTACCCAAATCTGACCCATCTTGGTTTTGAGTTGAACATGTTTTATACTCTAGCATTATTTAACTTACATATTATTAAACTTACATTGTTCTATTGTATGCATTGTTTTTACCCAAGCATGGATTTCTCCTGATAACCCCCAGCCCCCAAACATTGTTCCTCGTGTTCTTTAAACAATAATTATATCCAATCATATCTAACAATTGTATCATGATCATCTACCGATTACACAGGTGCAGTTGGACCTGATCTTTAGCAAGTACAAGGCCTAACATTTCCCAGGGCCAACTTTTCCAAGGCCTTTCCAAACCTAACTTTCTTTCTAAGTCCCCAAATTTTCTACCATTTTGAGCTCTTTTACTATCACTTACAGGACTTGTGCTCCAGACCCCTCACCAGCCTTGTTGCCCTTCTCTGGACATGCTCCAGCCCATCCATGGCCTTCCTAAATTGGGGGCCCAGAACTGGACACAGCACTCGAGGTGCTGCCCAACCAGTGCAGAGTAGAGGGGAGGAATCCCTGCCCTGCTCCTGCTGGCCACACTGTTCCTGATCCAAGCCAGGAGCCATTGGCCTTCTTGGCCACCTGGGCACACTGCTGGCTCGTGCCCAGCCTGCTGTCCATCAGTGCCCCAGGTCTCTTTCTGCCTGGCTGCTGTCCAGCCACTCTGTCCCCAGCCTGTAGCACTGCAGGGGTTGTTGTGGCCAAAGTGCAGGACCTGACATTTGGACTTGTTAAACCTCACCTTGTTGGGTTTGGGCCCTGGATCCAGCCTGTCCAGGTCCCTGTACAGAGCCCTCCTACCCTGCAGCACATCAACACTCGCAGCCAACCTGGTGTCACCACGGTTCCATGGGGCCCTAGAGTGTCACAGTGGTCTCCAGGATTCCATGAAGCCTCCCAGCAATCCAATTTTGGATCATACTGGGAGTGACTGGACTCGTACTGGGAGTATCTGAGAATGACTGGGAACACACCATGCACATCATCCCCCATACTGGGGGTGACTGGGAGCAACTGGGAGCATGTTGGGAGCCAGTGCTATCATACTGGGACTGACTGGATTGATCTAGTCAGAGGTAAATGGGACCGTACTGGGAGTGCTGCCATGTGACACGGATCATACTGGAGCTAACTGGGCTCATACTGGTGTTGAAAGGGAACAGCTGGGATCTCTGAACACCAAAGGTTCCTTTCCTGCTCACTGAAGAAGGAGCTTCCCAGTATCCATGTGTGAGGGGACCTTCACCTGAGCCAGATGCTGTTAGGAGAAAAAGCTGCCTCTGCTAGAAAATCCCACACAACAAGTCAATGCCAAGAGAAAGCATTTTACTTTCACAACTTCCCTCCTGGAGTCACAGTCCTTTTCGATCACACAGCAAGCAAGAGAACAGCACAAAATAGAAGGCTGTGTCCAGTTTTTGGCTGGGTGAGCAAACGGAAGGAGTGCCAGGATCTGCTGCCACAGACTCTCTTCTTGGGGAACAGAACCCCCCCAGGCTACATTTCAAATGCTGTGCACACCCTGCTGGCTACAAACAACCCCTTTTCTAAGAAGTTGTTGGCAGGAGCACTCCCAAATGAATGGTATCTTAATGGCAATTTTCTTTCAAAATCAACTCTGTTCCAAAGGAAGAACAGAAAGCCCACAGCAATCCCAAAGGCACATATGGTGCACCTGGGGAAATCCTCGATTCAGGGGCCCAGTGGTTTAAAAAATACCCATAAGAAGCCACAGAGTCCTAAGTGTGAACTGCAGCAACCACTTGCTGGATCATTTTGGCTGTGCTGCACATGTCTGCAGACTGTCTGTCCCCCTGCAAGGACAAAAGGACACTGGTTAAGGGCTGGGCTGGCTGCTGAGAATGCCTCGGGCAGGAGGATCCTCAGGCTATGATCAGGCACCCAGAGCCGCTCTGACACTGAGGCCTCTGTGTCCCACAGCAATGGGAACACCACAAGGACATGGCAACGTTCCTGTGACATCACAGCAGCAGCTCCCCCAAAAACTGCCTGGAAGGTTCTCCTGGGTCACCAAGGAGCACAAAGGATCCTCAGAGGGCACAACCTATTGCTCAAGGGATCCAAGAGGATCTCAGAAAATGCAGCAAATGAGGACACCCCACAACCCAGCCTGAACACTGAGAAGGAACAAATTGTGACCAAACCAAAGGAAATACAACTTTTGGTCACTGATGCTTCTGACTAAAACCAGCAAGGCTTGTTCCATCTGGGATCTTTGTTCTAGTTCTAGAAACAAGCAAGGTTCTCTGCCGTAAATGTACAGAAAGCGGGAACTTGGGGGAAAGAAGGCTGAGAGTGCCAAAGCCTTGTGTGACTTCTTGGACATCTTGTGGCTGAGGGTGTCCAAGGCAATGGACTCTCAAGCGGGGTCCCTGCCCTCCCGACTGACAGCTGCCATCTCTCCTTCAGCCCCATGTGTGTCTCCAAAAACCTCCTGTCAAGGGCCTCCATCCACACATTCCATCACCAGCCAGAGATCCTCATCCACGAGGTCACCCAGCATCCCTGAGGCCACAGCAGGGAGTGCTCCTGGCATCTGGTAGAGCACTGTGGCTTTTCCTGGGATCCTTCTGGTGTCTGTGGCTGAGAGGAGTGGGGTGGATGGAACCAGGACGGGTCACAGATCAGCAGCCCCACTGCAAGCAGTGCTTTCTCCTGCTGTGTGGGGACCGTGGGGTGACTGATATTGGGACTCCTCTGGCTTTGGCTCCTGCAGACCACACAGTGGGTCAGACACTGAGGGAAGGGGTCTCATGGAAACCTGGCACAGGCATTTCTCTTTGGAGAAGGGGTTCTGCAGGGAGAAAGGAGAAGAAGAGACTTTCCTGTCTGCTGAGATTCACCCTCCTCTTTCAGCAGCCATACCACAGTCCATCAGTACCAGAGTTCATAGGATCACTTCCATGCCAGGGAGCACAAGGCACTCAAAACTGAACCCTGCCAGAGCCCAGCCCTGCCTGCCCATTTGGAGGGTGTGGGGGAATGGAATTTCAACAGGAGTTGACCTGCAATGATACTTTGCCACTTGTGGGTTTCTCACAGCCTTAGAAGGAGTGCGAGATCTCTGTCCCCAACACCTGCTCACCCTTCAAGTGCACACACGTGCCTGGGGGCAATTCAGGTTCACTGGAGTGGTGGCTGCTTCCCTTTGAAACAGGAGTTGTTGCCTTTTCTGGTGCCCTTAACTCCCTTCTACCTACTAGAAAGTGGGTGAGTAAAGGAAATGACCCTGGAGGAAGGGGACCAGAACCTTGGAAAAAGATGAAACATCTTTTGTCTGAATTACAAATAAAATTTAATTCATTTATTTCTTTAGGACTAATCTATTACTACAAACAAAAACATGTTCCTGGGCTGATTGTTGGGATTCAGGGCTTTATTTCTTGTTCTTGTTGTTATTATTATTTATTAGTATTACTTTTCACTGTCAAGACTTTTAAATCTTAGACACGAATAAAAATGGCTGGATGTCACACACTGGGAAAATTCCCTTGCTTTTCCCACCAGAATTAAACTGTACACTCAACTCCAAGTTGCCAGTGGATTCTAAGGATGGAAAATCCTGTTAATGGTGGGTTTAGTGTGGTTTGGAGATGTGGAAGTGTCTCATCCTTTCCCAGAGGTGCCCCAAGTCCACTCTGCTGCCATGTCTGCACTCGCGGCCCCTCACGGCTGCTCTGCCCTGGGGACATGGTGGGGACCCCTCCTGCCAGGGCTGAGGCTCCTCATGGCCCCTCACAGCCCCTCATGGCCCCATAGACCCTCTCATTGCCCCATAGAACCTCTCTTGGCCTCTCACAGCCCCTCATGGCCCCACAGGACCTCTCATGGACCCTCACATCCTCTCACATCCCCTCACAGCCCCTCACAGCCCCAGGGGCTCCTCCCAAAGGAGAAGGGGTCGGGCCCTGCTCCTTCTCCTTTTATTTTGGTCCCTTCACAGCACCAAGTAAAGAAAGGCTGAATGGAGCCTTTCCCCAGCGTTTCCCTCGGGGTTCATTGCGGGCTGAAGCTCTGTGCTGGCGCTGGCCCCAGTGCCAACATCCCTGCAGCCCCCAAGGCCTTTGCTGTCCCCCCGTGTCCATTCCCTGTCCCCGAGTCCCGCCCGGCTCTGGCAGCAGCAGCAGCCGCAGCGCAGCGGGCGCCGGCCCAGCCCGGCCGGGGCTCCCGGCCAGGAGCAGCAGCAGCGCCGGCCCTTCCCACCTGCTCCTGCCTCGGCTTCCCAGGGCTTTTCCCAGGGCAGTTCTGGACTACAGCAACAATCCCCCACAAACAGCCCTGATTCCTCAGGGCCCGGCTCTGCTGCCCTCAGCCAGCCCTCAGAGGAAGAAAGGATGGGGTTCCAGCGCTGTTTTCAGTGCTGTTTTACTCACCCTGAGGTGACAGCAGGAGGCTGTTGGTGCCTTTGCCTTGGCAATTGTAGATCCCGGCTGCTCTTGCCCCTCTTCTGCTTGCCACTTGAATTTTAGCAGTACAGCTGCAATTGCCTCTTTTAATCAGTGCTACCCACTGTGCTTTTGTCACAGGGAACTCAGGATTTTTGTTTCTGGCATCATGATCAGTAGAGATCAAAATGCTCCCAACTCCCTGAGTACAAAATCAAGGAGAATTAAAGCCACACAGGTCACATTTGCAGTGCTCAAACACAGCCCTGTTGCTGCTGCTGCTGCTGAAATAGAATCAACTGACAGAGGCCATCACAGAAATTGCCTCTGCAGTGGCAAATAAAATGAAGAAATCCAGCAGGAGAAAGAAATACCAGAACTTCCCAACTCGATTCATTGTTTCTTCTGAGCAGCAGAAGAAAAAGGAACAGGGCACCTTTCAGGCAGTCCTACAAGCTCAGGGTTCTCATTTCATGGGGAATCTGAGATGCAATTGGCCTTTTTAAAAGGATAGAAGCAAAGGGAATGAATTGGGAATTATTAGGAAAAAATGACCCTTCTTACACACAAAGTTCACCAAGTCATTCCCTGCATTTCTCCTTTTCACAGTCTTTCTGTCATCCACTGAGAGGTCCAGCTTATCATGTTCTGATGCTTATCATCAACTGATTGTGCTCTTGATTTCTACCAGTGCAAGAGATGTGGAATCATCTAAACTGAACACAGAAACAAACTCCCTCTGTCAGCCCATCTTCATGTTCCAGATCACTTTCAAGATGTCCATGGGGCTATTGGAATGATTAGCTCTCCACTTCTGGCTGCAGGCTCTGGAGATTCTTTCTCCACATTCAGCCAGGCATGTATTCCCTAACAATTCCTGGTATCTCATCATGTTTTCTTTGGCTAGAAGAGTAACAGTGAAAACCTTACCAATGGCACAACTCCACTGTCCAGAAGGAAAAGAAAGAACAAGTTGTCAAGTTCTTCAAATATTTTTCCTGTTTTGCTGCAAGAGTTGTGCTGCAGTCACTGTGTGAGAAGCCAAGTGAAGCTGCAGCTGGGGGCACATCTTGTGACAGGAGCTGCGCCTTCTTCTCCAGGACAGGTTTTTGGAAAGAACAGACAGGACTGTGGAGAAGATTCTGGGAAAATTGAAACAACTTTTTTATGAAATGAAAATAAAATCAAAATAAAGAACCAATATGTTTTTCTCTATTTATTTTTATGTTTCTCTTTTCCATCTTGCACTTTCTCCATCCCATTCATTCCAAATGGAGCTCACCTCTAAGATCTGAGACTTGGCAAGTTTTAGACACTGTAAAATACCATGAGCTATACGCAGTTTGCCTTCCGCTGTTTTACTTGGAAAGCAATGCTGGAGACACAAGTGCAGTGCTTGGTTCAGGTACAACTTCTGCATTCAGGGAATGTGGTCAGATGGTGTCTGACCCTCAGCAGGGACGAGGCACAGCAGCAACCAAGGGCATTCCTGTGCCCCTGTGCAGGAGTCAAGACTCTGGCTCTTGGCTCAACAGAGCAAAGTTCCCGTGTTTGGCCAGGCTCAGGGGCTGCCCGGGGAGCGCGGGGCTCGGGGCGGGGCCGAGCGGGCAACGGACAAAGGGACACGGGGACAAACGGTCCCGGTGCTTCAGTTGCAGCAGCAGCAGCAGCGGCAGCGGCAGCAGCGGCGGCAGCAGCAGAAGCAGCAAAAGCAGCCAATTTATCACTTTTCTGTCTCTCCTCTCCCTCTCCCACTGTCCCACATTCCCTCCGGGTCTCCCTTTTCCTGCGTCCCCTCCTCTTCCAGGTTCCCTCTCCCTGTGCCCGCCCGGGCCATGCCCCCGGCCCGCCCCCGGGCCCGCCCACGGGCCCTTGCGGGGCTGCCCCGGCCCCGTCCCCGTCCGCGGCCGTCCCGCCGTGGTCTCGCCTCCGCCCGGCTCTGGCTGTGCTGGCGCTGGCGCTGCTGGGCGGGCATCATTGCCTGGGGCTGGGGCGGAATCGCTGCCCTTTGGCTCCGCCTGGCCCGATCCCGGCCCCGGCCCCGGCCCCGGCCCCGGCCCCGGCCCCGGCCCCGGCCCTGCCCCCGGCCCCGGCTCCTCCCGGGGCCCGCGGAGGACACAGGCGGCGCGGCCGCTGCCGCCGCCTCCGCTGCGGCTTCCCCGGCCCGAGCTCCGCCGCTCAGCAGCGCGGCCGCTGGCCCCGAGCCGCCGCTGCCGCGTTCCAATGAGGGAACGCCTGCGGATGCCCGGCCCGGGGAGGTCGGGGAGCGCTCGGGGGCCGTTCCTGGCTCCGGGCCGAGTGCTGATGGCCGCGACTCGCCGCCAGGGAAGGCGCAGGAGGCCCTGCAGCAGCGCTACAAGCTGGGCCCGCTGCTGGGGCGCGGCGGCTTCGGCAGCGTCTTCGCAGCCACGCGACTCTTGGACGGTGCCCCGGTGAGCGGTGGGCAGAGGAGGAGGAGGAGGAGGAGGGGGCGGAGGGGGCGGAGGAGATGGCAGGGGCGCGGCGGGGCGGCAGCGAGCTCAACCCTCTGCTGCTCCTTGCTCACAGGTGGCCATCAAATGCGTGCCACGGGATCGCGTCCGGCTCTGGGGCGAGCTGGTGAGTGAGCGGGGCCAGCGGCAGAAGCCGGGGCGTGCCGGGCAGGGATGAGCCGGGGCCCGGCAGGGTGGGAGCCGCCGAGAGCCCTGCGGGGAGAGCGGGTGTGGGGTGAGCGAGGTGTGCAGAGCATCCCGGGCTGGCTGAGGGCTCCCAGAGCCCTGGCACGGCCTCAGCCCCACTGACAGCACCGTGCTCCTCCCGCAGCCCGATGGCACCCGTGCTCCCCTGGAGATCGTGCTGCTGGACAGGGTGTCCTCTGGCTGTGCTGCAATCATTCAGCTGCTGGAGTGGCTTGAGCTCCCTGACAGCTTCGTGTTAGTGTTGGAGCGTCCAGAGCGGTGCCAGGACCTCTCGCATTTGCTGGCGGAGCGGAGGTTCCTGCCGGAGGAGGAGGCGCGGGGGCTGTTTAGGCAGCTGCTGGAGGCCGTGCAGCACTGCACCAGCTGTGGGGTCCTGCACAGGGACATCAAGCCAGAGAACATCCTGCTCGACCTGGCCACAGGGCAGCTGAAATTGATCGACTTTGGCTGTGGCGCCTTCCTGCAAGACACAGCCTACACCCAGTTTGCAGGTGAGCCCTGGCAGGGGATGCTCCTGGCCATCTCATGGCCCAGCCTGGGTGTGGCACCGGGGATTCCCCGTGTTGCTGCCAGGATGGGATTAATGCTTGAGCCAAATTGATTTGAATGGGGGTGTGAGGGGAGCCAGCTCCCAGCCCTGCCAACAGTCTTCAGCACCCACTGTGCCCTGGGCTGGGGCTGGGACAGCCAGCCTGACAAAAACCCCCATGGGGGTAGCAGAGGGCGGGGGTCTGACCCCATGCCCCAGAGTGTTTGGTGCGTCAGCAAGGAAGGGCTTGAACTCCTCTGCTCCCCACGTTTGCCTTGGCTTATTAACAATTTTTTGGAGGCCATGCAGGCAGGGAGGAGAGTGTGTTTTTCTCTACCATGGGGTGGATTTTTATTTGCTTGTGATGGTTGGGCCTCCCCAGTGCTTCTGCTGCCCTCTTCCAGCAGCAGTAGCTTCTTTTCCAGCCCTGGGTTTGTAGCCAAGTCCCAGGTGCTGGCGAGAGGACAGTGGGTCACCCCGTGTGCCGCTGGGGCAGCCCCCACATGCCCAGGGATGCTGGGGCGAGGCTCTGGGAGCAGCAGCACCCCCTGATGAGCTCCATCTGTGTTCCACAGGAACCCTGTCCTACAGCCCACCTGAGTGGATCCACCAGCAACGCTACCATGGCCAGTCAGCAACAATCTGGTCCCTGGGCCTCCTGCTATACCAGCTGGTCATAGGGAAGCACCCATTCATGAGGGGCCAGCAGATGATCTGGGGACGGATCTTGTTCCCACGACGGCTCTCCCAAGGTGAATCCTCGTCTCTGGGCACAGGGGGAACACCGGGCTTGGGAGACAGCAGCGGGCTCATGAGCATCCTGCTCTGGCAGCTGCTGAGGAGGTGGCACATGTCCTGCTCTCCTGCAAACAGGGAATCCATGGGGAGGTTTAGGCCCAGCTCTGGGCACACCCAGCATGGCCTGGGCACTGGAAGGGGGCGGCAACTTCTCCAACTGACTGCTGATTCCTGGTTTCTCTCTTCAGAATGCCAAGATATTATTAAGAGGTGTTTGTCCACGCAACCCTTGGACAGGCCATCCTTAGAAGACCTTTTCCGCCATCCTTGGATGCAGGGTGTTCATCTGTCCTAGGAGATGGGAGAGATCCACATGCACAGTTGGATCCAGGGGCCTGGCAGGTAACAGCTCCACACATTTCTTGGCAATCAGGGGCAAAGCAAACCAGGCTGTTTTTGTCCTGCCTGTAGCTCTGAGCAGGGCTCATCAGAAGGGAACACACAGCTCTTGGGCTGAAGCTGAGCTGGACACCTGGTGTGGCAAGCACTGGTGGCCACCATTCCCCCTGGTTTTGCTTGTCTGCTTCACTGATGGCTGGGACCCGGGGCAGAGCACTGACAGCCTGGTCTGGCCCCCAGGCAAGGAGAAGGAGCCCCTGGAGAAGCTGTTACCAGGTGGGGCTGCTGCTGGAGACACCAAGGGCAACCTCAAGGATGGCAATCTCTTCCTCCGGCTGGCCAGCTGAAGATGATGGATTTCAATTCTGGCATGTCTTCTTCAAAGACTCGCTCCACGCCCAATTTGCAGGTGAGTCCACAGCCAGGGGATGCTCCCAGATCTGGGCATGGCACAGCCTGGCCAGCACCAAAGGTTCCCCCCTTGGCTGGGGTGGATGCAACCAATTCTTCAGTTGGCTGCCAAGCTGCTTTTTGTCTCTGGGCAGCTGCTGAGGGACTGGATCTGTCGTGGCTGGCTGCAGGCTGGGCACATGTCCTGCCCTCCTGCTCTGCTCCCAGAGGCAGCAGTGATGGGCAGCTTTGGGCCCGGCTCTGAGCACGACCAGCATGGCCTGGGTACCGCGGGTGGCTGGGACAAGGGGACAGGAGCCTTCAGCTGACGGGCGGTTTCTGGTTTCTCTCTTTGCAGCTGGGCTCTGCGGATGCCGAGGCTGCTCTGGGCTCTGCCAGGGCTCTGCTGGGCTCAGCCCCAGGCACAGCTGGGCTCACTCTGCCCTCACATTGCTCTGACAGCTTTGCATCACATGAGCCCGTTCCCAGCACACCGCCTGAGCTTTCTGCTTTTGCAGGTGAGTGAGACTCTCCTGCAGGCCAAGAGATTGCAGTTAGGGACACACATCCAATTGGCAAGAAGCCCAACTCTCCACAGTCCCAGCTGAATGCCTGCATCTGCACAGGATGTTTTCTATGTCCCACTCTTCCTTTCTTTTTGGCTGGAATTGTGCAATTGCACTCTCTTCCTCCTCTAGAAATGCCACTGCTGTGTTCCTGAGGCAGTGCAGTCTGGAGCTGATGGATGAAGAATCGCCCTTCTGCACTTCCAAACCAGGGCAAAAAGCTGTAAGTGGGACTTTGCATCTTTAAGAAACCCCTGAATGTTTGAAAGGGAATGTGCAGCTCATTCACAGGGTGAGAAGGAAGGGCATCTTCTAAAGGATCTGGGGTTTGACAGAGTTTAGATTCCCAGTGCTGCTTGGAGCTGGCAAGGCGCAAAGCAGTTTCTTCTTGCTTCACTCCAATTTCACCACAATTTAAAAGAACAATATTGGAATCAAACCCCAAAATCTTTTTTGAAAACGTTCCTGAGGCCAGTAAGATGCATCATGCCATCAGCATGTTTACAAAGTAAATAACTGAGTTTTATGTTTCAAAAGACCAATTACACCTTAATTCAAAGTTATAGAAGATTTTTCACTGCACACTTTTTATCTTTCACATTTTATAGAAGATTTTTTCTTTTATTTTCCACATTTTTCCCCTTAAAACAGAAATCATGCTATGAAAAAGAGGTGTCCTTTGCTCTTGGTTCCTGTGTGGAGCAGCTCCCTTCCCACTGGCTGAGCTGCTCAGGCAGAGCCCGGCAGCTCCTGGCCCTGCAGGGCTGAGGCTTTTCCCCGTTGCTGGGCACAGACTGATGGAGCAGCACTGCTGAACACGGGAACACGCAGAGGGAGCAGAGCAGCTGCCTTTGCCCACCTGAAGCTCCAAGGCCAAACTCTGAGCAGGCACGGCTGGAAGAGATTCGCAGGCTCCCTGTTGGCTCTGCTGCCCCACTTGTGCCCGGCCCAGCTCTGCGTGAGGCAGAGGGAGAACAAGGGGCAGCTCCCTCCCAGCCCCAGCCCAAGGACCCCTCCAGCCCCGGGCCTTGGGGCACTGTCAGCACCCACTGCTCCAGCCACGGCTTCTGCTGGCACTGACAGCAACAACCAAACTGGGGCTGGTCCCGAGGGAGCAGCAGCACTGCCTGGATCTGATCCCTCAGTCTGGGGCAGTGCTGGAAAAATGATCGCAGCAGCACCAGCACCAGCAGCAGCAGCACCAGCAGCAGCAGCACCAGCAGTTTCAGCAGCCACAACAGCAGCAGCACGAGCAGCAGTGGCGCCAGCAGTGTCAGCACCAGCAGCACCAGCAGCAGCAGTACCAGCAGCAGGAGAACCAGCAGCAGCAGCTGCACCAGAAGCAGCACGAGCAATACCAGCCTCGCCACCAGCACCAGCAGCAGCAGCACCAGCATCACCAGCAGCAGCAGCAGCCGTACCAGAAGCAGTGCCAGCAGCACCAGCAGTGCCAGCAGCATCAGAAGCAGCACTAGCAGCACCAGGACCACCAGCACCAGCAGCACCAGAAGCATCACCAACATCAGCATCACCAGCAGCACCAGCAGCGCCAGCCGCAGCATCACCAGCACCAACAGCAGCACCAGCACCAGCAGCACCAGTAGCACCGGGAGCAGCACCAGCAGCAGCACCAGAAGCATCACCAACATTAGCAGCAGCACCAGCAGCACCAGCAGTACCAGCACCAGCAGCAACAGCAGTTTCAGGAGCAACAACAGCAGCAGCAGGAGCATCACCGCCAGCACCAACAGCAGCAGCACCAGCATCACCAGCAGCAGCAGCAGCAGCAGCAGCAGTGCCAGCAGCACCAACAGTGCCAGTAGCATCAGAAGCAGCAGCAGCAGCACCAGGACCACCAGCATCAGCAGCACCACCACCAGCAGCAGCACCAGAAGCATCACCAGCACCAGCAGCACCAGCACCAGCAGCACCAGCACCAGCAGCACCAGAAGTGCCAGCAGCACCAGCAGCACCACCACCAGCAGCAGCAGCAGCAGCAGCAGCACCAGCAGCAGCAGCACCAGGACCACCAGCAGCAGCAGAAGCATCACCAACATCAGCAGCAGCAGCACCAGCACCACCAGCAGCAGCACCAGAAGCATCACCAACATCAGCAGCAGCAGCACCAGCACCAGCAGGAGCAGCACCAGAAGCTTTACCAACATCATCATCATCATCATCAGCAGCAGCAGCAGCAGCAGCAGCAGCAGAAGCATCACCAGCACCAGCAGCACCAGCAGTACCAGCAGCAGTACCAGCAGCAGCAGCACCAGAAGTGCCAGCAGCACCAGCAGCACCACCACCAGCAGCAGCACCAGCAGTACCAGCAGCAGCAGCACCAGAAGCATCACCATCAGCAGCAGCACTAGCAGCACCAGAACCAGCACCAGCACCACCAGCAGCAGCACCACCACCAGCAGCAGCAGCATCAGCAGCAGCACCAGCACCACCAGTAGCAGCAGCAGTACCAGCAGCAGCAGCACCAGCAGCACCAGCAGTTTCAGCAGCAGCACCAGTGGCAGCAGAACCAGCAGTGCCAGCAGCAGTAGCAGCAGAAGCACCACCAGCAGCACCAGCAGCACCAGCAGCACCAGCACACCAGCACCAGCAGCAGTACCAAGAGCAGCACATGGAGCTGACTTTCAGTGCAGCCTCTGCCATGCTTCCCTCCCTGTGCAGCGGTGTCACAGCAGCCTGAGGCACCTGGGAGCCCTCAGTGCCAACAGGGACTTGAGATGGCAGCCCTGGGCTCCTGCACCTTGCGCCAGGAACAGAGCTGGAGACTCCCTCTCCATGTGGAGCTTCCAGATGGAAAAGGCTGCTGTGACCAGGCAGCTCCAAGGGCACAGAAAAGAGGGGCTCGACCCCTTGCTCTGTGCCAGTCCCAAAGTCCTGGGCAGCAGCCACCGAGCCCTGGGGGAACAGAGGGCACAGCAAGAGGGACAAAACCAGTCAAGGTCAGAGACTGGGAAGAGCCAGACCTGGGAGCAGGAACAGCTGCTTCATTGAACTCCTGGAGAAAGCTCTTGGCTGCTTCAAAGCCCTGAAAGGTGTGAAGGGCAGAGAAGTGGCCACACCAAACAATGCTCCTGTTTTCACACCTCCCCTCTCTGTGTCCCAGAAGGAATTGGATGAACTCTGTTCTTCTCTCTGAGTCATCTCATTCAGCGTGAGCAGCTCAGCACCAGGAGCTGAAGGAGCTGAAGCCTTAGGCCACAAGAGCTGAGCAAGAGGGGGCTTTTGGACCAAAGTAATGCTGCTAAGTAATGGAGCTAGCTGAATGCAGCAGATAGAATCCTGCAATTATAGAATCCATTCTGCTGGAAAAGACCTCTGAGCTCATCCAGTCCAGCCAGTCACCCAGCAGTGTCAAGCCCAGCACTAAACCTCGTCCCTGAAGTGCCAAGGTCTGAACAACAGGCCCTGAGTGAGGCCTGAACAACAGGCCCTGAGCCTAAGGTGACATCTGGATGAACCTTCCAACCAAAGGTTATCTGTCTATCTGCTCATTAGTGAAATATGCATGGTCATTAGCACTGTGATAGATGTATCCACTCATCAATGAAGCATGGATTGACCTTTCTGTGTTTAGAAGCCAGACAAGGCCATGAAATCCGACATCTGGCCTTGTTTGGGGTGTATGGTCAGAGTCAACTCCCTTGGTTCCTCCTTGAGGCCTGGCCAGGCTTTGCTAGGGACCCAAGAGGAGGATGAAAGCAGATGTTCCCACACCAGAAGTGCTGTCAGTTTGTTTATCCAGCACTATCAAAGCTGGGCCCTCTCTCACAGCAGGGGTTGAGGCTCACCTGTGGCTGGAGGCACCTGCAGGATTTCCCAGTGTCCAGGAGTGGCTCTCCAGACCTTGGCTGTGACAGCTTCCCCAGCTGATGGGTGGATCTGGGGATGGCAAAGTCTGAGGGCAACTGGATCTTTGTTAATCCCTGCAGGCAATCTTTGGCAGTGATGATTGGGTGCATTGCTGAGCTGCTCCTTTTGTGATCCTTTGCTGCTTGGAGCTGCAGTAAGTGACACTGATTCCTTCAGGTGGTGTTTGTGCCTTTGGTGCTGACCCTGCCCACTGGTGAAACAAAATTGGCAAAGTCTGGCCAGATCCCAACAAAATACCACTTTTTAAATGTAAATGTAAGGAATCAGTTTCATCTGAAATTCCCAGAAGGGAAGCCCCCCGCAGAGTTCACTGGCACCGTTTGAGCAGTGGGGCAGTCGGTTAAAAGAGCCTGAACCACAGGATGTCTTAAAATGCATTCAAATATTGCATATGGAAAAAGGAAAAGACCTTGTGGGTTTGGGAAGACAAGGATGGATTTTGTTAACAGCACCAACGGAAGGAACAGTTGTTTTTGGAATGCTCCCACATGAAGGGACAGAAAAAGGTTTTAGTCTTGAGCTCAGGTTTGTCCGTCCAAGACAAATAATAACAATAACAATAGAAATAACAATAATATAACACAATAATATATATTTATATAAGTAACTAAAAATCAATAATGTGAAATAATGCTGAAAATACCAATTTGTGAGCTTTCGCTGCTCACTGTAACACTAAATACCCTACAAAAAAGAACTGGCAAAGACCCAAATGTCAATGGTAAACTTTGTGAATTGTATACAAGGAATAAAAGAGGACGGGGTGAAATTGGCTGTTTTTATAGGGTTTGGTGATACTATGATGCAGAATGCTTTCTCTGTTCCTGTGAAAAACACAGGGATTAAGACTGCTGGGTTTTTCATGTACCAGACTATCTACAAGCTGCAGGATTGGTTGAACAGGTGAAGGAGTTGTTAAAAGAGCAGTTGATAAAATGAGGAGATGGGAACCTGTCCTGGTGGAGAACCCATCTCCCAGATGTGTTCCATGCCCTTAACAATGGGCCCACTGGGGAAATGGAAACCCCTGGGTGTGCAGGGCTGCACCCAATTTGCAAACACAACCATGGACAATGAGACTTGGACTGCCTGGGAAATTGTTCTGGGTGTGATGGCCCCTGACAGGGCCACCCCAGAGGCTGCAGGGCTGGACCTTCATGCACTGGAATGAATTAGGAAAAAGCAGAAGCAAATGAAAGTTAACAACAGAAGAATAGGAATTCAGATTCTTCCAGGACGCTTTGGTTTGGTAACTGCTCACTTGAGCTTGGCCTTGCAAAGTGTTGATGTCATGGGAGGAGGAATTGATGCAAATTATCAAGGAGAAATTAAAGAAATTCTGTTAAAAATGGATGAAGAACATTGGATGATTCAACCCCATGACAGGTTATCACAAATATTGATATTGCAGTTTAAAAACGATTGTGAAAGAAGGAGATCCACCTCCAGTCAGCACTGTTTGTGGAGATAAAAGGTTTGGACGCACCAGTCCTAATAATTGGTCCAGAGTGTGGGTCCAGAGGCCAAATGGCCCTCCAGAGGCAGCTGAAGGAACAGCTCTGGGGAAAGACAACACTCTTTGAATCCTGAAACCTGAGCATGGAGCATGGAAATATATCCCTGCAGCCAAGTGTTCTCTGCCACAACAAGTCAATATTGTTTTACAGATGCTGCCGGACCAAATCTCCCCGTTTGCCCCAACGACCCCTTTGGAAAATGCTCTGATCCACGGGGCTCCATGTGAAGGCTGATGTGACACTGAGGGACATCCACACCAATTCCAGCCAGGAGCTGGAAATTGGGATCCTTTTCCCTTCGGCTGGACATGCCAGGTCCCAGTCCCTGACGGGCACCCAGGCTCCTGGCTGGAATTGGTGTGGAAGTCCCTCAGCGTCACATCAGCCTTCACATGGAGCCCCGTGGATCAGAGCATTTTCCAAAGGGGTCGTTGGGGCAAACAGGGAGGTTTGGTCTGGCAGCATCTGTAAAACAATATCCCATAACATCAGCTTGTTGTGGCAGAGAACACTTGGCTGCAGGGACATACTCCCATTGTTCCTGCCCAGGTTTCAGGATTCAAAGTGTTGTCTTTCCCCAGAGCTGTTCCTTCAGCTGCCTCTGGAGGGTCATTTGGCCTCTGGACCCACACTCTGGCTCCATTATTAGGACTGCTGGGTCCAAACTCTTTATCTCCATGAACAGAGGTGATTGGAGGTAGATGTCCTTCTTTCACAATTGTTTTTAAAACTGCAATATTAATAATTGTACTACCCTGCCATGGGGTTGGAAAACCAAATCTTGTTCATTATTGTTTAACATAAAGACTTACTTCAATTTCTCCTTGATAATCTGCATCAATTCCTCCTCCCATGACATCAACACTTTGCAAGGCCAAGCTCAAGTGAGCAGTTACCAAACCAAAGCGTCCTGGAGGAATCTGAATTCCTATTCTTCTATTGTTAACTTTCATTCGCTTCTGCTTTTTCCTAATTCATTCCAGTGCATGAAGGTCCAGCCCTGCAGCCTCTGGGGTGGCCCTGTCAGGGGTCATCACACCCAGAACAATTTCCCAGGCAGTCCAAGTCTCACTGTCCATGGTTGTGTTTGCAAATTGGGTGCAGCCCTGCACACCTAGGGGTTTCCATTTCCCAGTGGGCCCATTGTTAAGGGCATGGAACACATCTGGGAGATGGGTTCTCCACCAGGACAGGTTCCCATCTCCTCATTTCATGAACTTCTCTTTTAACAACTCCTTCACCTGTTCAACCAATCCTGCAGCTTGTAGATAGTCTGGTACATGAAAAACCCAGCAGTCTTAATCCCTGTGTTTTTCACAGGAACAGACAAAGCATTCCACATCATAGTATCACCAAACCCTTTAGAAACAGCCAATTTCACTCCTTCCTCCTTTATTCTTTGTATAAAATTTGCAGTTTACCACTGACATTTGGGTCTTTGCCAGTTCTTTTTTGTAGGGTATTTAGTGTTACAGTGAGCAGCCAAAGCTCACAAATCAGTACTGTCAACAGTATTTCACATTATCTATTTATTATTATGTATATAAATATATATCATTGTGTTATATTATTATCATTATCATTATCATCATTATCATCATTATTATAATTATTATCATCATTGTTCTTGTTGTTGTTGTTTCATTTGCACAAACAAATCTCAGCTCAAGGCTATAACCTTCTTCTGTCACTCCACATGGGAGTGTTCCAAAAACAATTGTTCCTTCTGTTGGTGCTTTTTCCTATGTGCTGTTAACAAAATCCATCCTTGTCTTCCCAAACCCACAAGTTCTTTTCCTTTTTCCACATGCAATTTTTGGATTCATTTTAAGGCTGATTTACTAAAATATGGATATGATCTGGTATCAATATCCAACTGAGACAGACAAAGACTCGTTAACTGTTTTAGGGTTAAAAAGTGTATGTTTATTCACAGCGATGGGCTGATGTGTCAGGTCACCCCTTAATACACACGGCCCCCAGCACAGGTGAATACAGGCTTTTTATTGACAGAAGTATTGAATACAAATACATATTCATGACCCAGTTCCCACCAACTTTTCACTTCCTGTGCTACTTCGGAAAAAAAGCAATTAAGCATGGGTAGTTTGATCCTTGAAATGGATCGGTGGTCTTTTTATGAGGAGGGGTCACAGAAAGGAGAAAGGGATATGGCTCTTCCTCGTTCTGACCTTTCTACCTTTTCAATGCAAAGTGACAAATGGACCCTTGGCTGGGCTCCTTGTTTCATATCTTCAAGGAGTTTCTGATTTGCAACTGTCTTCTGTTCTTGAAGTTCTTTACCAGATACTTTATTTCTCATTATAAGCCCAACTGAACAAGCATGAAGTTGACAATTAGTTATTAGCAATGCTTAACCTCTATTTTAGCAAGGCCTCTCTATCTACCTTTAATTTTAGCAAGGACCATCTGTTGATTTTAATTAGAGTTAGCAAGGCTTGTTTTTAATTAAGGCCTCAGCTTCTCTATAATCTTAAATTCTTCAAAGTTTGTATCTCACCATGCCCCTCTGCTTTTTGTGTGTTTTGTTGTAAAAAGGCAGAATTGGCAGGATTCCGTTCTGAGTCCAATTCTGCCGCTGCTGCCTTGTGGGGCTGGTGCTGTTCCTATTAAGGCCCAGGTATTTCTCATGCAGCTTCCTCTGTGGGGGCTATAGGAAAACTTTAGGGGAAAGTATTTTATTATCTTTCCTTGGTTAATTTGTTAGTCACCTCCCTCCGTCTAAGATGGACTTGATGCGAAAAATTGGGACAGGGAGCGATTGGTTACTAAAACAAAAAATGTGATTGGCTTTAGGCAGTGGCATTGGGGGCAGCTCCCTCCCAGCTTCAGCCCAGGGACCCCTCCAGCCCCGGGCCTTGGATTCACTGTCAGCACCCGCTGCTCCAGCCACAGCTTCTGCTGGCACTGACAGCAACAACCAAACTGCGGCTGGTTCCGAGGGAGCAGCAGCAGTGCCTGGATCTGATCCCTCAGTCTGGGGGAACAGAGGGCACAGCAAGAGGGACAAAACCAGTCAAGGTCAGAGATTAGAAAAAGCCAGACCTGGGAGCAGGAACAGCTTCTTCATTGCACTCTTGGAGAAAGCTCTTGGCTGGGTCAAAGCACTGAAAGGTGTGAAAGGCAGAGAGGAGGCCACACCAAACAATGCTCCTGTTTTCACACCCTCCTGTAATAAATGGAAATGATTTGTGCTAACTAAATTGTAACTACTTGGAAAGTTATTATTAGAAGCAATCAAGGGAATTGGTGTTACAAGGCAGGTGGACCCCTCTACAGATGTTACATGTTAAAATTAAGGTACAGAATGTAGTTCTGAGATAATAAATGTCCTAAAACAAAATCGACCATGAGATGGATAAACGAACGACTTTAGGCATAAGGCCTGAAAATTATAAAATATAAAACTTACATAACACAATGCTTAGGACGCACGTGCAACCTGTGAGGTTATCCAGAGGACAGCAAGGATGAGTGTAAGCCTTCATCCAAAAGACCACCGAAAAAAGACTGAAAACCCCCTAGCAACAAGTGAAGCATGCTCCATGAAGAAGAGTGATGTAAAGTTAAAGAATCATAAATTGGAGGAGAGTTACTGGAAACATGAATGAATATTTATAAGCATAGAGTATATAAGATTACTTTGAATTGCTTTGTTTTGTACATGAGGCTGGGTGTGAAGCCCTCCCCGTACCCCAGTCAGTCTTGCTTATGCTTTAATCATACTTAATTACAGGCAAGCTACATTCATATATACGTATATATATATTTTCATATATATATGTATATATGTATATATGTATATATGTATATGAATATATTCACTAAATTGTAATCTTTCACTAAATTGTATTCCTTCTATATCAAATTGCTATTCTATCCATTAAATTGTATTATTTTATTGAATTGTATTTTTGTATTCAACTCACTAAATTTTATCATTTTTTTCCCTGTTATTAAACTGCTGTTAACTCAATAGTCCTATCCTAGTTGTCCAAATTTCAATTTCATTTATAACACTGCCCTTGGGTGAGTTACAGCCACAGTGAGAGGGAGGAGGAGATGATCCCACCCATGGCTGCGGCTGGGTCCAGACATTCACGGAGATAAAGCTGAGCCAGAGCTTCAGCATCTCTCCCAAAATCACGGAATCACAGAATGCCTTGGCTTGGAAGAGACCTTAAAGTTCATCTCGTTCCATTCCCTGCCATGGGCAGGGACACCTTCCACTATCCCAGGCTGCTCCAAGCCCTGTCCAGCCTGGCCTTGGACACTTCCAGGGATCCAGGGGCAGCCACAGCTTCTCTGGGCAAGCTCTGATCTCTGCCCAGGTGAGCAGGGACAGGACCCAAGGGAACAGCTGGAGCTGGGCCAGGGCAGGGCTGGGCTGGAGATCAGCAAAAGCTTCTTCCCCCACAGGGGGCTGGGGCACTGCCCAGGCTCCCCAGGGAATGGGCACGGCCCTGAGGCTGCCGCAGCTCCAGGAGCCTTTGGCCAGCGCTGCCAGGGATGCACAGGCTGCGATTGTTGGGGTGTCTATGCAGGGCTGGGGCTGGACTCAATGATCCCAATGGGTCCCTCCCAGCTCAGCCCCTTGTGCAATTCTCACCCTTTGGCTCAGCCTTTGTGTCCCCTCGAGGCGCTGTCAGAGCTGATGCGGTGGGGCAGGAGTGGGGCAACCCCAGCGTTCCCCTGGCAGTGACACCACAGCCGGGGCAGCCCCAGTGTTCCCCTGGCAGTGACACCAGAGCTGTGGCAGCCCCAGTGTTCCCCTGGCAGTGACACCACAGCTGTGGCAGCCCCAGCGTTCCCCTGGCAGTGACACCACAGCCGGGGCAGCCCCAGCGTTCTCTCCCTGGAGATGCTCCAAGGGAAGCATCCAGAGCCGTGTCCAGTCAGCAGAACTGAGCGGCCACTGAGCACCCCCGGCCTGGGCTGCTGTGGATTCCTCTGCAGACAGCTCAGGGAAGGTCCCCTTGGCCACCTGCACAGTGCCACAGACAAGTGTCACACACAGTTACAGAGCTCTGCCCAGAGCTGCCAGCAGGAATCAATTAAAAAAAAAATTAAAAAATTAAAACCACAAAAAAAACAAGAAAAAGATGACTCCTCCCAGTAGATCCTTTCCATCCTTCAGTTTTCACATCTGCATGTGCACAAGACCTGGGGCTGCAAAAAATGAGGCTATATTGGCACATTTGCAGGAAAAGCAGGTTTAGGACAGGTTATCAGCAGAACTGTTCTCAGCTGGGTGAAAAAGACCCCTTTGGCAGCTGCAGGGCCATTGAAAATGCACACCCTCAGGCCATGGGGGAGAAAAGGGCTCTGAATTCCCCTTCCTTGACACACAAACCCTGCTCCCAAGCTGCTCCCCACACAGGATTCTACTGGAAGACTGTGAAAAGCTGAGAGTTGACTCTGGCTTCTCCATGTTCCGTGTCCTAAAGCTGCCTGGGAGAAGAAATTTAGGGTCAACTCCACTGGCACAATCCCTCCTGGCCCAGGGCACAGCGCCAGGAAGGTCTTTGCTCCTCCCTCGGCCCTCCCTGAGGAGGATGGCAGGGCTTGCAGGTTTATGGCATTTGTCCTTGCTGCCCCTCATGTCCCACTACCCCACAAAGAGCCCCGAGCCACCCGTGAGGGACAGGCCCTGCTGTGCCAGGCCTGGGCTCAGGGCTTGGCCTTTCTGCTTCCTCCAACCCAGCCAGGGCTTGCTCAGCATTGCAGTTCCCTGTGCTGTGCCCCAAGCTCACTCGGCCCCTGCTGGAAAGGGACTTGAGGTACCTCGATCCGCTCGGGCAGTGCATGGGAGAAAACAACAAACTTCCCAGGAGGGGAGAAACAAGCTTTTACTTGCAAAATTTAGAGAATGAAGTACTTGGGAAATCATAAAGTGACATGGAATTACAGTAAAGCACTTCACAGAGCACTGACTAATCAAACTCTAACCTGTCCAACTTCGAGTTATACAGATTTGGAGAAAAGGAATTCAAGAGAAGAGAGAGGGACAGAGATCCACAGTCGGCCTTGGATCCAGCGCCATCTCAGCTGCTGTGAGCTCCAGGGCTGTGGCACATGTCAGTGTCTGTAAGAGACGCTTTCGGGGTGTGGACGTTCCGGGACACAGCAGAGACCTCTATAATCAAGTTAAATGTTAGTAGTTTATTTCAGGGCGTGGGAGAGAGAGAGAACCTGCTAGGAACCAGCAGACAAAGCTCAAAGCAGGCTCAGAGGGAACAATACAAAAGGAGTAAAATATGAGTACATGAGTTCTAGATTTAAGATAGCTAAGAAAGAGAGTAACAGAACAGAAGTGAGAGAGCTGGGAAAAGAGCATAAAGAAGTAAAAAGAGCAGGAAAAAGAGTGTAGAAAAAGTGAGGCAAGAGAGACAAGAGAGCGTAGCAAGAGTGAAGCAAGAGAGACCAAGAGCAAGCAAGAGAGCATAGCAAGAGAGCGAGCTCTCCTTTACAATTGCTTATATAACCTATACATTGAATATTTTATTCCTTCACTAACCAATCTTTCTAAGTATACTAATACAGTAACATTTGTGTGTGACCTATAGAAATCGCTGCTTTTGCATATTTTTAGTTATCTCAGGGTCCTTCAGACCTTTCCTTATAAGGCTGGGAAGAGGGGTCTTAGCTTAGTTTTATTGGGGGAAAGAATGTGTTCTGGCATACCAGACCGGCTTCTTTGAATTATTCAAACTGTTCTTTCATTTGTATTTCTTCCTTAGCCTCTCTGGCTAAAAAGTCATATTTATAATTTCTTTCTAATTCTACCTTCCCAACAAGTGTCATACCCGTGTCACAGCCTCACCTGCTGTGGTTCCTCTCCCAGGTGGGGTTTTTGGGGTGCCAGGGGCTTGGCAGCCACTTTGGGGCTGGAGCAGAGGCTGCAGTGCCTGGGCTGGGGCAGTGACTGCACCACCCATGCAGAACTTGTTCTGCCCCCCAAACACACACTGGAGATATCTGAGGCCATTCATCATTTCTCTGCTCTCCAGCACCAAGGCAACGCACTCTGGCTGCAGCTCTGAGCTCATGCCTATGGCAACTACCCCTGACAATGGGGCTCCATGGAGCTGCTCTCAGGAACCCCCCAAGAGCTGGGAAGTGCCCCAAAACTGCCTCAGAAATGTGGGATACCCCAAAATCTCTTCAGGAATGTGGAATATCCAAAAACTCACTCAGTAACGGACATGCCCTCCCTTCATTATTCCCAAACTTTGGCTGTCTCATTGCAGGCCCCACCCCACATCCCCAATCCCAACCCCAACCCATCCCATCCCTGCTGGACATCAAGACCCCCTTCCCAAGCCCGATTTCCCCCATTTCACACCTCCCAAACTCCATCACACCTATCCTGCCCCACCCAATGCCCATCTCACCCCTCCTGATTTGCATCCCACTTCATCCAATCCCCTTCCAACCCCATTCCACCTGATGCCAGAAGGCTGACCTAGAACAGAGGATAGACAGAGTTAAGAATAAAGTTTATTAAAAGGCCTTAAAGGATACACCTTGGGCAGTACAAGAGCCTGCCCAGGGCTACACCCAAAATGGACCAAAAATGGTCAAAAAAACCCCAACAAACCAACTCATCATGAGGTCTCACATTTTTAGAAGTTTAGGTCTATCTGGATATTGGGGTTCATGGTCCAATTATAGCTTCAGATGATGAAGTCCTGTCCTTCTTGTTTTCTCTCTTCAGTCCACCCTTGTTTATGCTTTTGAGCCTGAAACTTCTAATGATTGTCCTTGGTATCAAGCTAGAAAAGGAATTGTTTTGTCTACCTACTCTGTGAAGAGAGCTCAGTAACAAAACAGGAAGTTCAAAAATACAAACCTAGACAGTGCAAAATATGAAAGATATGGAAGCTAAAACTTAAGGCATCACACCCTGAGGGGTTGTGGAATCCAATAGTTTTCAGTGGCACTGTGCAGTTTTCAGTGGCATTGAGTAGTTTTGAGGTGACAGATAAAACTCTTGTTGCTTTGAGTGCCAAAAAATGGAGAAAACTCCACCAAATAGCTCCACAACCCCCAAGTATTTCCCTGAATACCAGATTACCTTGAAGCACTAGTAAAATGTGAGGCTCTAGATGCCTTTGATGAATTTGTAGACTTTTACCCCAATTTTGTGTGTTTTAAAGAGATGAAGATGAATCAAAAGATAATCGGAACAAAACAAAAGGACCACCAGCCCAGTGTCTTCCCAACACAGATCACTGGGAATGTGGGTCATCAGGGTTCTGCCCAACGTGGGTCCTCTGATGGGGGATGGAGTTGGGACAGCGCACAAAGCTCTTCCTGCACTTGGAGCACTCACAGGGCTTCCCTTACTGGTGCCTCTGTTGGTGTCTGATCAAGTTAGAGCTCTGGGTGAAGCTCTTCCCACACTGGGGGCACTTGTAGAGCTTCTCCCCGGTGTGGCTGCGCCGGTGGGTGATTGTTGTGGTTTTAAACTAGTAACAAAAATTACTTATTTTCTGTTGTGAGATATGGATTAAAATAAGAGCAAAACAGGCTTAAAACTTAAAAGGAATAAAGACAGTTTATTAACAAACTATTAGAATAAGAATACCAAAATAAACTTTCAGAAAACTCTTTTTCTTTTCACTAATTGACTATTTCTCTGTACACATAACAACATAGAGACAAAAAAAAAAAATAGTTTTACAATCTTGGTGGTCAAAAACAGTCTCAATTTCTAGAGTCTTCTCATCAGTCCCCGTAGAGAAACAGAAGTCTCTTCCTGCTAATCCATGGAGTTTTTAGAGTCCACTCCTCCCATCTCACACTATTTTGAAGTGTGCAATGGGTCAAATTGAATCTAGGGATGTTATTTTTAAGGATAAGTGATTCAAAGGTAGAAATCCCCTTCAGTTGTTTCTGTGAGCCCTCCTGGAAAACAGCCATCTCTTTGGCTCCTTTAAGGCTTTAAAATCTTCACTTCACTCGCAAGTTCCAGCAACCCACAGTATTACAACCATCCTCTTCTTTTCTTTAAAGTCCACACTTTGAATACTCTATTCCTCCCATACTCTAGTCATGAATTAAAGGAGTCTTTAAACTACTGTCCATCTCCATAGCTGTAACAGAAAGATTTTTCAGCAACAAGCATCTTCTTTTTTCTCTCTTTCTTATTTAAACTTAACTCTTTTCTTCACTGTTTTTGGTAGTTTTATGATGTCTTACATGTTAATTGTCTCTCTTTCTCTGTCTGTTCTAAGAAAAAGGAGTAATCTGTTGTTTATCTAGGTAGTAAAGGAATTAAAAGAAGAAAGCTACAAGAGTTCATAGTGTCCGGTTTCAGTCTAGCAGCAGACCTTGAAAACTAAACTAAACTGCTAAACTGCTTTTCTCTCCTTCCCCCCCCTCCTCCCTGCGGCCTTGTCCCGGGCCTGGGAGGGGGGGAAAACCAAGACGGAGCTTGTTACCGCTCCAAAGCCGGAAACAAAAAGAGAACGAGACAGCTCTGAGTGTACTTCTTAAGAGGGTGTTTACAAGTTGAATTCACTTTTTAATGGTCAGATCTGCTGTCAATTCTTGAAAATGACAGATAATTGGTCAGGTAGAAAAACTCCCATCAGTCACCAGTAGCTTCAACTTCCCCTTTTTTCACTCAGTCTTAAAGGTGAAGCTAACCCATGACAGTGATGAGGTGAGAGTTTCGCTTGAAGCCCTTCCCGCACTCAGGGCAGCGGAAGGGCCTCTCCTCTGTTTGAATCCGCTGGTGCATGAGGAGAGTGGAGCTGATGTGAAACCTCTTCCCACACTGGAGACACTCAAAGGGCCTCTCCCCAGTGTGGATCATCTGGTGAATGGTCAGTTGGGACCTCTGGCTGAAGGTCATCCCACATTCCCCACACTCATACGGCTGTTCCCCAGTGTGGGTCCTCTGGTGGATGGTCAGGTAGGAGCTGTTTCTGAAGCTCTTCCCACACTGGGGACACTCGTAGGGCCTCTCCCCAGTGTGGATCTGCCGGTGCCTGACAAGGGTGGAGTTGTGCTTGAAGCCCTCCCCACAGTCAGGGCAGCGGAAGGGCCTCTCATCTGTGTGAATCCGCTGGTGAATGAGGAGATGAGAGCTCCTCTGAAACCTCTTCCAACACTCAGAACACTCGTAGGACCTCTGCCCAGTGTGGATGTGCTGGTGACGGATGAGTTCAGAGTTGCAGCTGAAGCCCTTCCCACATTTGCCACACTCATAGGCCCATTCCCCACTGTGGATCATCTGGTGGCAGATCAGTTTGCTGCTCCGGCTGAAGCTCTTCCCACACTCCAAGCACTTGTAGCGCTTCTCCCCATCCTGAAGCTGCTCATGGACCACCAGCTCAGAGCCCTGGCTGGATCTCCTGCTGCCTTCCCGGCACAGGGTGGGTCTTTCCTCCTCAGAGCACCCAGGGCTCGGTATGGATCCCCTCCTCCTGTGGGATCTCTGAAGCTTTTCCTCCCCATTGGATTCCTGGAATGTGGAGCTGCTGAAGACAGCCTCTTCCATGAGGTTTTGCTGTGAGGATTTGTCCTCCCTGGTCTCCATCCTAAGTTCCTTGTCTGGGAGAGGAAGGATAAGGAGAGGATGGGATTTGCCTCTGTGCCAGAGGGAAGGGGAAGGAGATCCCCCCAGTGCGTCCCCGGCAGGATGGTATTGGCAGCAGGGTTGTCCTGCAGCCGGGGCCATGCTGGGCTGGGAGATGGAGCAGGAGAGAGGGGGAAAAGGGCACTGACTTCCTCCTCACCTGCCTGGGTGTCCCAGGGCATCTTCCTCTTCCTCACAGCGTCCTTCTCCATCCAGACAAGGTTTGGGATTGGGAAATCCTGGTTTGGGAGAAAACAAGGAATGAGCACAATGAGTTTGAATGTCTCTTGGCCCAAGTCCCTCTCTAGAAGCCACTGGATATCTGAGGTGTCTTGGTTTGAAAGGAAAGGTGTTTGCTAAGGAAGGCAGAAACCTCCACTGAAATTGATAAAAATGTAAGCAACAACCCCCTCTGAATTATTATAACCTTGATATCAAAGTGCTCTCAGATATTGATATAGGAATACGAATAGTTCTTTACTAAAGAAAGAAAAATGAAAATGCAGCAGGACAAAAAAAACCAACAAAAACCAACAAAATAACAACTCACTGAGAGAATCAGAATACAACCTGACACCCTGTTGGTCAGGGTGTTGGAAGCAGTCTGATTAAATGGTGGCTACAGTCCGCATGGAGTGACAGATGTAGTTCTGTTGAAGCAATAGATCCCATAGAAGGCTGTAGCTTACCTCTGAAATTCCGGTGCTGTAGATGGGTCTTCTCTCTCCTCTGGGATACAAGTGGAGAAAGACTGCCTGTGGTGTTCTGATGCTCAGATTATATCCAATAGGAATGTTTGGCTCCTCACCCTGGGTGGAGCATCTCACGATGGAATGATGTAATTTTATCAGTCATGCTGTGAGACTCAATGGCCCATTACCAGAAGCTATCCCCCTGGAGGGAGGATGGGTGGTGGGAGAGATAAAGAACACTGCCCCACCCAGTTTTAGCAGCTGGCTCATTAACAGAAGACATCCCCCCTATTATGAGGGATGGGTGATGAAAGAGATAATGAAAACTGCCCCACCAGGTTTTAACAGATGGTGATAGAATGCATACTTTTGGTTACATCTTGCATTGCAACCTAAGACATGAGATCCATAAAAACCTCCCAAACACCAAGATTCAGCCCTGAAAATGCCTTCCAGGAGTTCCTCATCTCTGGTTTCCCTCCTTTGGTGTTCAGGGTTTCCTCCCTGTCCCAGCTGCTGAGGGTCACGCTTTTACTGGGGGTCCCCTGTCTACTCGGTCCCTGACCTCTTCAGGCTGCTGGGAGTGCCAGGAATTTGAAATGTTCCCCCTATTTCTATCTTCTCACTTAGGGATGCTGGTACCCCCCAGTATCCCCCCAAGGGGCATTTTCCACTCAGCTCTGGAGTTCTTCATTCTCCAAACATCCTCCCCAAAAAACCCAACCCCTGAGGGACCCCTCAGGATATCTGGGCCGAGCTCCCCCTCCCCAGGCACCTGTTGGATTGGGGGGTGGGGGATGATGATCCCACAAGTAGGGGGCTATGAATTCAGGGAGTGCTCAACCTCGTGGTTCCTTCTATTTTTCCTGATCCACTTTTGTCTCTCCTTCAGGCTGAAGAAGCTGCTCAAGGAGTCAGAAGCAAAACTCCAAGACCCTTGGAGCTTCAGTCGGCCCCACTGAGGACAGGGACTGCCAAAGGCTCCCCAGGCACTGGTGAGAGCAGATTCTGGAGGCCAGGATTGCCGGGAGCCAAAGGCTCTGAGCAGGGAACTGCAATGCTGAGCAAGCCCTGGCTGGGTTGGAGGAAGCAGAAAGGCCAAGCCCTGAGCCCAGGCCTGGTACAGCAGGGCCTGTCCCTCACGGGTGGCTCAGGGCTCTTTGTGGGGCAGTGGGACATGAGGGCAGCAAGGACAAATGCCATAAACCTGTGTGACACTCCAGATCCTTATGGTACCAAGGGGCCAGTGGGACACTGTGGGAAGTTGTGGAACCAAGGGGATCATTTTGGCACTCTTGGGCCCATAGAACCAAGGGACCAGTGGGACACTCTGGAGCCTTATGGAAACAAGAGGCCACTGTGAGTCTGCAGGGCTGTAACACCCCAGAACACTTCAATGCTGGTGGTAACCAAAGGTTCATGTGCTTGAGTTTAGTGCACAGGAGGAACACCAACCAGATATTCTCAGAATGGACAGATGCAAAGAATATTCTTGGTAGGAAGGGACCCACAAGGACCATCAAGTCCAACTCTTAAGTGAATAGCCCCACAAGGATTGAACCCACAACCTCGGTGATGCTGGCACCATTCTCTGACCAACTGAGCAAAAAGATCAAAATGATACAAAATTTAACTGGCAGAATATAGACAATCATGGAACTATGGCAAAGGGTTTAATACAACATCCAACTGAACATACAACTCTTACCATAGCATTAAGTTTACCAGCTTAGCTCATTTAACCTAAAAAGTGTTAACCCTTAAGATTTTGGGTAACATTAAGATATCCAAAAATGTTCCAGGTATGTAGTATAAGAAGGAGAAGAAAAAGAGACCAGAAAGACAGAAGATCTACAGAAAAACATTTCCAGGATGATCCCAGTCACTCCCAGTACAATCGCAGTCACTCTCAGGTATGAGCTGTTGCACCCAGTCACTCGCAGTATGGTTCCAGTCACTCCCAGATCCTCCCAGCATGATTCCAGGTATGGTCAGAGTGACTCCCTGTCACTCTCACGATGGGCCCAGTTGCTCCCAGTCACCTCCAGCATGCTTCCAGTCACAGCCAGCACCTTTCCATTCCATTTGCTCCCAGTAGGATCCCAGTTAGTTCCACTAGGATCTCAGTATGACCCCAGCATGGGCACAGCTACTCCCATGATTATCCAGTGTGGTTCCAGTTGCTCCCATTTATCTGCACTGTGGTTTCAGTCTCTCCCTGTCTATCCCAGTCACTCTCAGTCACTCCTCAGGTGCTTCCAGCCTGATCCCAGTTGCTCCCAGCCACTCCCAGTCACCCTGAGTGCAGTTACAGTTGCTGCCACTATGGTCCCAGTCTTGCCCAGCATGGCCCAGCTGCTCCCACTGTGTTCCTGGCAGGATGCCAGTTGCCCTCAGCATGGTTCCAGTTGCTTCCTGTTCCTCCCAGTGTGATCCCAGTTGCCCCCAGTATAGTCTCTGTCCCTCCCCAAATGATCCCAGCCGCTCCCAGCATGGTCCCAGTCACACTCAGTTGCACCCAGTGCAGACCCAGTCACTCCTACTTGCTCCCAGTTGTCTGCAGCACAGGGTCCCAGTTGTCCCCAGCACAGTTCCCATTGTTCCCAGTGTGTTCCCAGTGTCATGGGGTAGCTTTACCTTTAAGACAGCTTTGAGAGTTAAGGAAGTTGAAGCTGCTGGTGGCTGATGGGAGTTTTTCCTCCTGACCAATTATCAGTCATTTCCAAGAATTGACAGCAGTTCTGACCATTAAAAAGTGAATTCAACTTGTAAACACCCCCTTAAGATGTACAGTCAGAGATCTCTTGCCTTCTTTGGTTTCTGGCTTCTGAGAAGGTAACAAGGCTCTGTGGTAGCCTCCTCCACTCCCCTTCCCCTTTCTCTCTCGGCCGAAGAAGGCTGCAGAGGATGGGGGGGGGGGGGGAGGGGGGAGGGGAGGAAAGGAAAGCAGAGCTGGCAGCCTGGTTTAGTTTTCAGTTTCTGCTTCTGGACTGAAACCTGACACCATGAACTCTTGCAGCTTTTCTAAAGCTTTTAATTCTTTTACTACCTGGATAAATGAACCGATTACTCCTTTTGCTCAGAAAAGACAGAGAACGAGAGAGACAATCAACATAAAGAAGACATCATAGAACCACCAAAAACAGTGAGGAAAAGAGTTAAGTTTTAAAAAGAGAGAGAGAATAAGAAGATGCTTACAGCTGAAATATCTTTCTGTTAAAGCTATGGAGATGGACAATAGTAGTTTAAAAAGACTCCTTTAATTCATGACTAGAGTATGGGAGGAATAGAGTGTTCAAAGTGTGGTCTTTTGAGAAAAACAGAGAGTGGTTGTGATACTGTGGGTTGCTGGAAATGGGTACAGTGAAGATTTTGGAGCCTTGGGGGGGCAAAGGGAAAGCTGTTTTCCAAGAAGGCTCACAGAGACAGATGAAGAGGACTTCTGCCTTTGAATAACTCATCCTTAAAATGGCATCTCTAGACTCATTGACCCATGCACACCTCGAAGTGATGTGAAGTGGGAGGAGTGAACTCTGATAACAGATTTCCGAGCAGCTGGCATTAGAGAAATAGAAAACTATAACAAAAATAGTTTTCTTGTGAGAAACTCCATAAATTGGCAGAAAGAGACTTCTGTTTCTCTACAAAGACTGATGAAAAGACTCTAGCAAGAACTGAGACTGTTTTTGACCACCAAAGTTCTAAAGTTGTTTTTTGTCTCTATGTTATCATGTGTACAAAGAAATAGTCAAGTAGTGAGAGATAAAGGGGTTTTCTGGAAGTTTATTCTGGTGTTCTTATTCTTGTGGTTTGTTAATAAACTGTCTTTATTCCTTATAAGTTTTAAGCCTGTTTTGCTCTTGTTCTAATCCATATCTCACAGCAAAAAATAAGTAATTTTTTTAGTTATTGGTTTAAAACCACGACACCCAGTCATCCCCAGTATGGGCACAGACACCCCCAGTATATCCCAGTTGGCCTCAGCATGTCCATAGCCATTCCCAGACACTCCTAGTAATCCCAGTCAAGTGCTTCTTATCCCAGTATGATCTCAGGCCCAGTACATCCCAGCTGAGCATTCCCTGAATTCACAGCCTCCCATCCGTGGGATCTTCACCCCACCATCCCACAGGTGACTGGGAAAGGCATACTCGGCCCAGATATCCTGGGGGCTTCCTGGGTTGGGTTTTGGGGTGGGGGGGATGTTTGGAGAATGAAGAACTCCAAAGCTGAGTGGAAAAGGCCCCTTGGGGGGACATTGGGGGATCCCAGTGGCTGCTGCTGGCAGAGGCAGCCTGGAGGAGCAGAGCTCTGTGACCCCCAGGACCCCAAAGTGGGGAGCCCAGAGAGGGGGAGAGCCGCGACTGGTGGGACACTCAACAGCCTGTAGAGGGGCAGGGGGGGGAGTCTCCACGGACCCCCTGCACCCCCAAGAAGAGAATAAGGAGAGCAGGGACCCTGGGACCCCAAAAACTTTTAGCATCCCTAAGTGCTGAGATGGAAACAGGGGAAACTTTTTAGATTCCTGGCACTCCCAAAAGCCTGAAGAGGTCAGGGACCAAGTAGTCAGGGGACCCCCAGTACACACTTGACCCCAAGGAGCTGGGACAAGGAGGAAACCCTGAACACCAAAAGGGAGAAAACAGAGATGGGGAACACCTGGAAGGCATTTTCAGGGCTGAATTTTGGTGGTGTAAAATTTTTATGGACCCCATGTCTTGGGTTGCAATGCAAGATGTAACCAAAAGTATGCATTCTATCACCATCTGTTAAAACCTGGTGGGGCAGTTTTCATTATCTCTTTCATCACCCATCCCTCATAATGGGGGGGATGTCTTCTGTTAATGAGCCAGCTGTTAAAACTGGGTGGGGCAGTGTTCTTTATCTCTCCCACCACCCATCCTCCCCCCAGGGGGATAGCTTCTGGTAATGGGCCATTGAGTCTCACAGCATGACTGATAAAATTACATCATTCCATCGTGAGATGCTCCACCCAGGGTGAGGAGCCAAACATTCCTACTGGATATAATCTGAGCATCAGAACACCACAGGCAGTCTTTCTCCACTTGTATCCCAGAGGAGAGAGAAGACCCATCTACAGCACCGGAATTTCAGAGGTAAGCTACAGCCTTCTATGGGATCATTGCTTCAACAGAACCACATCTGTCACTCCATGCGGACTGTAGCCACCATTTAATCAGACTGCTTCCAACACCCTGACCAACAGGGTGTCAGGTTGTATTCTGATTCTCTTAGTGAGTTGTTTTTTTGTTGGTTTTTTTTGTCCTGCTGCATTTTCATTTTTCTTTCTTTAGTAAAGAACTATTCGTATTCCTATATCAATATCTGAGAGCACTTTGATATCAAGATTATAATAATTCAGAGGGGGTTGTTGCTTACATTTTTATCAATTTCAGTGGAGGTTTCTGCCCTCCTTAGCAAATACCTTTCCTTTCAAACCAAGACGCCTCAGATATCCAGTGGCTTCTAGAGAGGGACTTGGGCCAAGAGACATTCAAACTCATTGTGCTCATTCCTTGTTTTCTCCCAAACCAGGATTTCTCATTCCCAGACCTTGTCCGGATGGAGGAGGAGGCTACGAGGAAGAGGAAGATGCCCCGGGACACCCAGGCAGGTGAGGAGGAAGTCAGTGCCCCTTTCCCCCTCTCTCCTGCTCCATCTCCCAGCCCAGCATGGCCCCCAGCTGCAGGACAACCCCGCTGCTGATACCATCCTGCCGGGGACGCACTGGGGGGATCTCCTTCCCCTTCCCTCTGGCACAGAGGCAAATCCCATCCTCTCCTTATCCTTCCTCTCCCAGACAAGGAACTTAGGATGGAGACCAGGGAGGACAAATCCTCACAGCAAAACCTCATGGAAGAGGCTGTCTTCAGCAGCTCCACATTCCAGGAATCCCATGGGGAGGAAAAGCTTCAGAGATCCCACAGGAGGAGGGGATCCATACCGAGCCCTGGGTGCTCTGAGGAGGAAAGACCCACCCTGTGCCGGGAAGGCAGCAGGAGATCCAGCCAGGGCTCTGAGCTGGTGGTCCATGAGCAGCTTCAGGATGGGGAGAAGCGCTACAAGTGCTTGGAGTGTGGGAAGAGCTTCAGCCGGAGCAGCAAACTGATCCGCCACCAGATGATCCACACTGGGGAATGGGCCTATGAGTGTGGGAAATGTGGGAAGGGCTTCAGCTGCAACTCCGAACTCATCCGTCACCAGCGCATCCACACTGGGGAGAGGTCCTACGAGTGTTCTGAGTGTGGGAAGAGGTTTCAGAGGAGCTCTCATCTCCTCGTGCACCAACGGATTCACACAGATGAGAGGCCCTTCTGCTGCCCTGACTGTGGGGAGGGCTTCAAGCACAACTCCACCCTTGTCAGGCACCGGCGGATCCACACTGGGGAGAGGCCCTACGAGTGTCCCCAGTGTGGGAAGAGCTTCAGAAACAGCTCCCACCTGACCATCCACCAGAGGACCCACACTGGGGAACAGCCCTATGAGTGTGCGGAATGTGGGATGACCTTCAGCCAGAGGTCCCAACTGACCGTTCACCAGATGATCCACACTGGGGAGAGGCCCTTTGAGTGTCTCCAGTGTGGGAAGAGGTTTTGCATCAGCTCCACTCTCCTCGTGCACCAGCGGATTCACACAGATGAGAGGCCCTTCCGCTGCCCTGAGTGCGGGAAGGGCTTCAAGCAAAACTCTCACCTCATCACCCACCGGCGCAGCCACACCGGGGAGAAGCTCTACAAGTGCCCCCAGTGTGGGAAGAGCTTCACCCAGAGCTGTAACTTGATCAGACACCAACAGAGGCACCAGTAAGGGAAGCCCTGCGAGTGCCCCAAGTGCAGGAAGAGCTTTGTGTGCTGCCCCAACTCCATCCCCCATCAGAGGACCCACATTGGGCAGAACCCTGATGACCCACGTTCCCAGTGATCTGTGTTGGGAAGACACTGGGCTGGTGGTCCTTTTGTTTTGTTCCGATTATCTTTTGATTCATCTTCATCCCTTTAAAACACACAAAATTGGGGTAAAAGTCTACAAATTCATCAAAGGCATCTAGAGCCTCACACTTTACTAGTGCTTCAAGGTAATCTGGTATTCAGGGAAATACTTGGGGGTTGTGGAGCTATTTGGTGGAGTTTTCTCCATTTTTTGGCACTCAAAGCAACGAGAGTTTTATCTCTCACCTCAAAACCACTCAATGCCACTGAAAACTGCACAGTGCCACTGAAAACTATTGGATTCCACAACCCCTCAGGGTGTGATGCCTTAAATTTTAGCTTCCATATCTTTCATATTTTGCACTGTCTAGGTTTGTATTTTGGAACTTCCTGTTTTGTTACTGAGCTCTCTTCACAGAGTAGGTAGACAAAACAATTCCTTTTCTAGCTTGATACCAAGGACAATCATTACAAGTTTCAGGCTCAAAAGCATAAACAAGGGTGGACTGAAGAGAGAAAACATGAAGGACAGGACTTCATCATCTGAAGCTATAATTGGACCATGAACCCAAATATCCAGATGGACCTAAACTTCTAAAAATGTGAGACCTCGTGATGAGTTGGTTTGTTTGGGTTTTTTTGACCATTTTTGGTCCATTTTGGGTGTAGCCCTGGGCAGGCTCTTGTACTGCCCAAGGTGTATTCTTTAAGGCCTTTTAATAAACTTTATTCTTAACTCTGTCTAGCCTCTGTTCTAGGTCAGCCTTCTGAAGGCATCAGGTGGAATGGGGTTGGAAGGGGATTGGGTGAAGTGGGATGCAGATCGGGGGTGTGACATGGGCATTGGGTGGGGCAGGATGGATGTGATGGAGTTTGGGAGGTGTGAAATGGGGGAAATCGGGCTTGGGAAGGGGGTCTTGATGACCAGCAGGGATGGGATGGGTTGGGGTTGGGATTGGGGATGTGGGGTGGGGCCTGCAATGAGACAGCCAAAGTTTGGGAATGATGAAGGGAGGGCGTGTCCATTATTGAGTGAGTTTTTGGATATTCCACATTCCTGAAGAGATTTTGGGGTATCCCACATTTCTGAGGCAGTTTTGGGTCATTTCCCAGCTCTTGGGGGGTTCCTGAGAGCAGCTCCATGGAGCCCCATTGTCAGGGGTAGTTGCCATAGGCATGAGCTCAGAGCTGCAGCCAGAGTGCGTTGCCTTGGTGCTGGAGAGCAGAGAAATGATGAATGGCCTCAGATATCTCCAGTGTGTGTTTGGGGGGCAGAACAAGTTCTGCATGGGTGGTGCAGTCACTGCCCCAGCCCAGGCACTGCAGCCTCTGCTCCAGCCCCAAAGTGGCTGCCAAGCCCCTGGCACCCCAAAAACCCCACCTGGGAGAGGAACCACAGCAGGTGACGCTGTGACACGGGTGTGACACTTGTTGGGAAGGTAGAATTAGAAAGAAATTATAAATATGACTCCTTAGCCAGAGAGGCTAAGGAAGAAATACAAATAAAAGAACAGTTTGAATAATTCAAAGAAGCTGGTCTGGTATGCCAGAACACATTCTTTCCCCCAATAAAACTAAGCTAAGACCCCTCTTCCCAGCCTTATAAGGAAAGGTCTGAAGGACCCTGAGATAACTAAAAATATGCAAAAGCAGTGATTTTTATAGGTCACACACAAATGTTACTGTATTTGCATACTTAGAAAGATTGGTTAGTGAAGGAATAAAATATTCAATGTATAGGTTATATAAGCAATTGTAAAGGAGAGCTCGCTCTCTTGCTATGCTCTCTTGCTTGCTCTTGGTCTCTCTTGCTTCACTCTTGCTACGCTCTCTTGTCTCTCTTGCCTCACTTTTTCTACACTCTTTTTCCTGCTCTTTTTACTTCTTTATGCTCTTTTCCCAGCTCTCTCACTTCTGTTCTGTTACTCTCTTTCTTAGCTATCTTAAATCTAGAACTCATGTACTCATATTTTACTCCCTTTTGTATTGTTCCCTCTGAGCCTGCTTTGAGCTTTGTCTGCTGGTTCCTAGCAGGTTCTCTCTCTCCCCCATGCCCTGAAATAAACTACTAACATCTAACTTGATTATAGAGGTCTCTGCTGTGTCCCAGAACGTCCACACCCCGAAAGCGTCTCTTACAGACACTGACATGTGCCACAGCCCTGGAGCTCACAGCAGCTGAGGTGGCGCTGGATCCAAGGCTGACTGTGGATCTCTGTCCCTCTCTCTTCTCTTGAATTCCTTTTCTCCAAATCTGTATAACTTGAAGTTGGACAGGTTAGAGTTTGATTAGTCAGTGCTCTGTGAAGTGCTTTACTGTAATTCCATGTCACTTTATGATTTCCCAAGTACTTCATTCTCTAAGTTTTGCAAGTAAAAGTTTGTTTCCCCCCTCCTGGGAAGTTTGTTGTTTTCTCCCATGCACTGCCCGAGGGGAGCGAGGTACCTCAAGTCCCTTTCCAGCAGGGGCCGAGCGAACTTGGGGCACAGCACAGGGAACTGCAATGCTGAGCAAGCCCTGGCTGGGTTGGAGGAAGCAGAAAGGCCAAGCCCTGAGCCCAGGCCTGGCACAGCAGGGCCTGTCCCTCACGGGTGGCTCGGGGCTCTTTGTGGGGTAGTGGGACATGAGGGGCAGCAAGGACAAATGCCATAAACCTGCAAGCCCTGCCATCCTCCTCAGGGAGGGCCGAGGGAGGAGCAAAGACCTTCCTGGCGCTGTGCCCTGGGCCAGGAGGGATTGTGCCAGTGGAGTTGACCCTAAATTTCTTCTCCCAGGCACTTTAGGACACGGAACATGGAGAAGCCAGAGTCAACTCTCAGCTTTCCACAGTCTTCCAGTAGAATCCTGTGTGGGGAGCAGCTTGGGAGCAGGGTTTGTGTGTGAAGGGAGGGGAATTCAGAGCCCTTTTCTCCCCCATGGCCTGAGGGTGTGCATTTTCAATGGCCCTGCAGCTGCCAAAGGGGTCTTTTTCACCCAGCTGAGAACAGTTCTGCTGATAACCTGTCCTAAACCTGCTTTTCCTGCAAATGTGCCAATATAGCCTCATTTTTTGCAGCCCCAGGTCTTGTGCACATGCAGATGTGAAAACTGAAGGATGGAAAGGATCTGCTGGGAGGAGTCCTCTTTTTCTTGTTTTTTTTGTGGTTTTAATTTTTTAATTTTTTTTTTAATTGATTCCTGCTGGCAGCTCTGGGCAGAGCTCTGTAACTGTGTGTGACACTTGTCTGTGGCACTGTGCAGGTGGCCAAGGGGACCTTCCCTGAGCTGTCTGCAGAGGAATCCACAACAGCCCAGGCCGGGGGTGCTCAGTGGCCGCTCAGTTCTGCTGACTGGACGCGGCTCTGGATGCTTCCCTTGGAGCATCTCCAGGGAGAGAACGCTGGGGCTGCCCCGGCTGTGGTGTCACTGCCAGGGGAACACTGGGGCTGCCCCGGCTGTGGTGTCACTGCCAGGGGAACACGGGCTGCCACAGCTGTGGTGTCACTGCCAGGGGAACGCTGGGGCTGCCCTGGCTGTGGTGTCACTGCCAGGGGAACGCTGGGGCTGCCACAGCTCTGGTGTCACTGCCAGGGGAATGCTGGGGCTGCCCTGGCTGTGGTGTCATTGCCAGGGGAATGCTGGGGCTGCCTAGGCTGTGGTGTCACTTCCAGGGGAACACTGGCACTGCCACAGCTCTGGTGTCACTGCCAGGGGAACACTGGGGCTGCCCCGGCTGTGGTGTCACTGCCAGGGGAACACTGGGGCTGCCACAGCTCTGGTGTCACTGCCAGGGGAACACTGGGGCTGCCCCACTCCTGCCCCACCCCATCAGCTCTGACAGCGCCTCGAGGGGACACAAAGGCTGAGCCAAAGGGTGAGAATTGCACAAGGGGCTGAGCTGGGAGGGACCCATTGGGATCATTGAGTCCAGCCCCAGCCCTGCATAGACACCCCAACAATCGCAGCCTGTGCATCCCTGGCAGCACTGTCCAAAGGCTCCTGGAGCTGCGGCAGCCTCGGGGCCGTGCCCATTCCCTGGGGAGCCTGGGCAGTGCCCCAGCCCCCTGTGGGGGAAGAAGCTTTTGCTGATCTCCAGCCCAGCCCTGCCCTGGCCCAGCTCCAGCCATTCCCTCGGCTCCTGTCCCTGCTCACCTGGGCAGAGATCAGAACTTGCCCAGAGAATCTGTGGCTGCCCCTGGATCCCTGGAAGTGTCCAAGGCCAGGTTGGATGGGGCTTGGAGCAGCCTGGGATAGTGGAAGGTGTCCCTGCCCATGGCAGAGGGTGGAATGAGATGAACTTTAAGGTCTCTTCCAAGCCAAGGCATTCTGTGATTCTGTGACTATGGGAGAGATGCTGAAGCTCTGGCTCAGCTTTATCTCACCAAATCTCTGGACCCAGCAGCAGCCATGGGTGGAATCATGTTGAGGGTTAGGTGGTTTTTTTTGTTTTGTTTTGTTGTTCTGGCCTGCCCGTGGAATTTTTACCCATTAGCTGCTAATGGGTAAAAATGACAACCTAACTGTGGGTATTTAGTGGGTGATTGATAAAGGACAAAGAGTGGCCAGGCCCAGGGGGGGAAGGGGGCAGGAAAGGAGGGTGGGGACAGTTTTTGGCTGGGGGGAAGGGGGCAGGAAAGGAGGGTGGGGACAGTTTTTGGCTGGCTTTCTTCGGCTTTGGGGAAACACATTCGTCTCCGGGTCACGGAGCTGCTGCGGTGGAGAGAAGGGAATTTCGCCATCACCCAGACGGAGCTGCTGCTTCTTCTCCTTCTTCCCTCTTCGTTGGTTGGCCTTGCACCCCCTGTCCTGCCGGGACGTGTGGCAATGCCAGGCACCTCCGCAGAGCTGCTGATCCACCTCATCCACCAGCCCAGGATCTCAGCTCATCCCTGCTGTCCCAGCCGACTGTTTCCTCGGAGCCCTGCAGGAGCACCGGGACTGACTGCCCAAGGGGGTTTGTGAAAACAAAGCCTCTCCTCCATCCCGTCTCAGCCAAGAAGGCTGTCCCGGGGTCCCTGGTTCTGTGTTCTTGTTATTGCTGTAGTTATTGTTTGTTTGTTTCCTGGTTATACTAGTAAAGAACTGTTATTCCTATGCCCAGATCTCTGCCTGAAAGCCCCTTGATTTCAAAATTATAATAATTCGGAGGGAGGGGGTTTACATTCTTTCATCCCAAGGGAGGCTCCTGCTCTCCCTAGCAGACACCTGTCTTCTAGAACCAAGACACAGAGTTACCAGTTTCCCTGATCCTGAGGCTGTTTGGGCTCCACTCCCAGAAGCTGAGAAGGAGACTGCTTTGGCTCACAGCCCAGAGCCTGTGGAGGTGTACTGGGTTATACAGTGGGGCATTGGATACAATGAACTTGGGACAGTGCCAATTAGAAATTACTTTTAAGTGATAAGTCATCCATTATGTTTCTGGGGACCCTCTTCTTTATCCTTAGTGACCACCAGTACTGGTGGTTAGAGATTTTTCTCTTTTCTGGGTTTTCATTAAGAGAACCAATGTATCTAACACCCTTTGCTTTCTCTGATTTTTCTTCTGGGATTTTTACAGGTTCATAATTTCTACAGTAATTAATTAGCTCTTTAGCAACTTTGCTCCATGTCCAAATTTTATGTTTCCTAGCAGGAGAACGCAGTTGTGAACCTGTCAGCTGAGAGGGGGTGGTGAAGGGAGTAAAGCCAGGATCAGTGGAACCCGGTCGATCAGTCGGATTTCCAAGAAATCTATCTAGTCTACCCACAGGGGTTATAGCTGCTATGGGTTTTGGGGGGGTTTTTTGAGAAAAATTGCTGTAGGTTTAAGTGATTCTGGAAGGCCTTGAATTCAAGAGGTCATCATTTCAGTTTTCACAGGTAACAACATTGGTGATTCATAACCAACAATTAATTTTCTTTTGTGTATCATTTGTGAGCAGGCAGCTTTGTGAATGTTTTCCAGTAGTTGGTTGGGGGTACTCACTATAGCTATAGGGTCCCCCCCTTTCCAAGGAGTGAAGCCCCTCTGCCCAATAAGCTGTGTGCTGAGTTAGGGACCATGGGTTACGTCTGTTTCCTGCTGTTAAGAAGATTCCATGTCCCCAGTACCCACTGGATTCCCGTTCTCTCAATCGAATTTGATCTCCTTCAGTGAGAGACACTCGGAATATGTATTCTGTCTCTGACTTGTGAGGCAGACGCCTGTACTCCCTTTTTTTCTTTTTTCTTTCTTTATTTTTTTTTTTCTTTTTCATGGTTATATGCAGATCAAGATCCTTATCACTGATATAATTATATTCTGTTTTAATTAGACGTTTCAAACTAGGACACCATTGTTCCCCACAATTTTATCCAAGTTAGCTCCTTTGGAGGGTAAATTTGATTAATGAGAGGGGTTTCCCTCTCTTGTTTCTTTTAGCAAGTCAGCATTTTTTGAATATTTATCATGGAGGGCTACTCACAACAGATTGACCTTACTCCTTTCTTCATCCGATTGTTCTTGCAAAATTTTAACTAGGTTTTAGAGGGAGTCTATTATACTTCTTTCCTCACTTCTTCACTTAAAGCGAGTTTCTATAGCTGCTGTAAGACAAGCTCCCAAAACTGAGCAGAGTATAGTTTTATTTTTGCCCAGTTTAAATTCTGTTTCATGTTGTAAAAAAAACATACTCTATCAATCACATTTTCCAAATTACACCAATTATTAAGCACCAACTTTTCCCTCCTGGAGGTCTGGCACTGTGTTTTGCTAACAAAGCATAACATGCATAAAATGCAGCTTTAACTTCTGCACTGCCGTTTTCAGTCATTTTTACAAAGGGAAAAACCAATACAGGGAGGTATAAACTTAAATTATACACACACACACACACACACAACTTTTTGCTTCCCTGTATGGGTAAAAAGAACAAATCTGCTTGGGAGGCACTCTTTCAGTTTAAAATTCTGGTTGTCTCTTTGCTACACCAAGCAGTCAAAGTTCATACACACAACAACAAAACCAGTCCCACCCTTTTGCACTAAGAGATCTTTCGCGAAATTCTGCAGACAGAGCCCTCAAGTGAGTGTGGGGTGCTTTTCACCTCGGCGTGTGCAGTTTGCAGGAAATTCAAGTCGCACCCCTTGCTTTCTAGACACCGCTCACTCTTTTGAGAGTGTTGGGCTAGCTGCAACTGGAGCAAAACGTCTTTCCCCTAATACAGACTGCACAACAAACCTGCAGCTCTTTCTGTCTGTCAGAAATCCTGTCCGTGACTCCAGTTTAAATGTCATGATTCGCTAACGTGAGTGGGAGTTGCGAGAAGTTCATTTGAACTCAGAGTGCAAAAAAGGACACAAGGGATTTCAGTTGAAATCACAACAACAATAATGTACCTTTATTTTAGTGCCAACAAGGGTTATGTGAGAGAGGAGAGGGAGAGAGAGGGAGAGATAAAGAAAACAAAGTAAAGAAAGAGAGAAGAGGGGGTTATAGCTACCAACAGAGGAGATGGGGTCGCTGGGGTCTATTGCTGTGGGAGATCTCGCTGAAATTAACTCAGTCTTATGTAATTCTTCCCCAAAGTTACTTTGTTTCCAATGTGCTAATAAGCACCCCAAAGGAGAAGTACCCAGTGTGGGAGCATTGCTGCCCAAAACCCTTGTAATCTTCTCCATGTTACAACAACAATACACCACAACTGCTGAACCTGCAACGCTTTCGCAGTCGTCTGACGGACGGTGCCTGGGCAATACCAATGGGAATTCCTTTAGCCCAACCACGCACAGCTTTCACTGTGTCTTACTGGCAGGCACCCAAACCAAAGTAAAGCACCTTACCTTTCTCTCCTGGGGAAATTGTGAGCAGCAGAGACAGTCGCAGCTGATGGGGTCCCCGAGAATCCCTCGGTGCTGGCTGGAGTGTGATTGGGTCACGAGTTCGCTCAGCAGCACTCACAAGGTCCCATCTGGGGTCGCCAAAATGTTAGCGTTCAGGAACACACATAATCACAGAATGATTATATGAAGGTGCTTTAATAAGAGATCTGGGTGTCAGGGGTACGCATACCCAAATCTGACCTGACTTGGTTTTGAGTTCAACGTATTTTTATACTCTATCGTTATATAACTTACATATTAATTATTAAACTTACATTGTTCTATTGTATGCATTGTTTTTACCCAAGCATGGATTTCTTGTGATCCCCCTCAACCCCCTAACATTGTTCCTCATGTTCTTTAACCAATAATTATATCTAATCACATCTAACAATTGTATCATTTATCATATATCGATTACACAGGTGCAGTTTGACATGATCTTTAGCAAGTACAACGCCTAACATTTCCCAGGGCCAACTTTTCCCGGGCTCGCCAAACCTAACTTTCTTTCTAAGTCCCTGAATTTTCTAAGATTTTAAAACCTTATACTATCAGAGTGACACTTGTCTTTACAAACAAACTGTGAGTCTGCTGATAAAATGAAACTATCACTGAGAGATAACAGAAACAATGGGATGGATTCAACTGAAAGATGAAAGAGACACTGGGGAAACACCATAAAATTCCACAAGGGCTAAGAACTAAGAAGGAGATTATGCACTGGGGGGAGGAGGGATGGTATCTCAGGTATCATGCATACCAGGAAGTCTGTACCTCTCAAATCCCTCAGCCTATGGGGAAAGGGAGAAGGGACATACGGCTGGGAATTAGGATAAAAGGGAGGCTGCGCCCTCCAAAAATTAGAGAGATCCCAGGGGAATGCCCCATGGCCTCTCCCTATATTTGAATAAATTAAAAGGACTCCTCTGTCTCCTCTTTGGATATAAACCTCTGGTGTTTGTGGATTAATTTTTTCTGACAGTAACAATTAAATGAAGTTCAAAACTACAAACCTAGGCAGTACAGAAAATGAAAAATATGAAAGCTAAAACTAAGGGCATCATAGCCAGAGGGGTGGGTGGAATTGAATAATTTTGGGGTGGGACTGAGTAGCATTCAGAGGCACTGAGAGGTCTTGAGGTGACAGATTGAAGCCCCTCATCTCTTTGAGTGCCAAGAAATGGAGACAACTACACCAAATACCCCACAACCCCCAAATACTCTCAAGTAGCACCCTGATTCCCAGACTCTCTTGAAGCACTAGTAAAATGTGAGGCTTTAGATGCCATTGATTAATTAGATGCCATTAATTTGTTGATTTTTACCCCAATTTAGTCTGTTTCGAAGGGATGAAGATGAATCAAAAGATAATTGGAACGAAACCAAAATGACCACCAGCCCAGTGTCTTCCCAACACAGATCACAGGGAACGTGGGCCATCAGGGCTCTGCCCAACGTGGGTCCACTGATGGGGGATGGAGTTGGAGCAGCGCACGAAGCTCTTCCTGCACTTGGAGCACTCGCAGGGCTTCCCTTAGTGGTGCCTCCGTTTGTGTTTGGTCAAGTGAGAGCTGTCTGAGAAGTTCTTCCCACACTGGGGACACTCATAGGGCCTCTCCCCGGTGTGGATGCGTTCGTGGGTACGGAGGCTGGAGCTCTGGCTGAACCCCTTCCCACATTCCTCACACTTGTAGGGCTTCTCCCCAGTGTGGATGCGCTGGTGGGTGATGAGGTGAGAGTTTTGCTTGAAGCGCTCCCCACAGTCGGGGCAGCGGAAGGGCCTCTCCTCTGTGTGAATCTGCTGGTGCCTGAGGAACTGGAAGCTGGTCTGAAACCTCTTCCCACATTCTGGACACTCGTAGGGCCTCTCCCCAGTGTGGATCATCTGATGGATGATCAGTTGGGACCTCCGGCTGAAGCTCTTCCCACATTCCTCACATTCATAGGGACATTCCCCCGAGTGGGTCCTCTGGTGGTGGATCAGGTGGGAGCTCTGGCTGAAGCTCTTCCCACATTCCCCACACTCATAGGGCCTCTCCTCAGTGTGGATGTGCCGGTGAATGGTGAGGGTGGAATTGTGCTTGAAGCCCTCCCCACAGTCAGGGCAGCGGAAGGGCCTCTCATCCGTGTGAATCCGCTGGTGCCTGAGGAGATGGGAGCTGATCCGAAAACTCTTCCCACAATCAGAACACTCGTAGGGCCTCTCCCCAGTGTGGATGCGCTGGTGGATGATGAGTTTGGAGTTACAGCTGAAGCCCTTCCCACATTCCCCACACTCGTAGGGCCATTCCCCAGTGTGGATCATCTGGTGACTGATCAGGCTGTTGCTCTGGCTGAAGCTCTTCCCACACTCCAAGCACTTGTAGCGCTTCTGCCCTTTGTGAAGCTGCTCATGGACCAGCTCAGAGCCCTGGCTGGATCTCTGTCCGCCTTCCCTGCACAGGGTGGGTCTTTCCTCCTCAGAGCATCCTGAGATGGGTTTGGAGCCCCTCCTCCTGCAGGATCTCCGAGGCTTTTCCTCCCCATTGGATTCCTGCGCTGTGGAGCTGCTCAAATCAGCCTCTTCGACAAGATTCTGCTGCGGGGATTTGTCCTCCCTCGTCTCCATCCTCAGCTCCTTGTCTGGGGGAGGAAGGACAAGGAGTGGATGGGATTTGCCTCTGTGCCAGAGGGAAGGGGAAGGAGATCCCCCCAGTGCGTCCTCGGCAGGATGGCGTCGGCAGCGGGGTTGTCCTGCAGCTGGGGGCCAGGCTGGTCTGGGAGATGGAGCAGGAGAAAGGGGGAAAGGGGCACTGACTTCCTCCTCACCTGCCTGGGTGTCCCAGGGCATCTTCCTCTTCCTTGCAGCCTTCTTCTCCATCCAGCCCAGGTTTGGGAATGGGAAATCCTGGTTTGGGGAAATACAAGGGATGAGGACATTGAGTTTGCAGGTCCCTCTGTCAAAGCTCATCTCTAGAAGTCACCAGATATCTGGGGTCCATAAAACCTCCAAAAAACACCAAGATTCAGCCCTGAAAATGCCTCCCAGGATTTCCCCATCTCTAGTCTCTCCTGTTTGGGGTTCAAGGGTTCCCCCCCGTCCCAGCTGCTGGGAGTCACGCTTGTACTGGTGATCACCTGTCTGCTCAGTCCCTGCCCTCCCCAGCTGCTGGGCGTGCCAGGAATCTGAAAAGTTCCTCCTGTTTCCATCTTCCCACTTAGGGATGGTGGGAGCCCCCAATGTCCCCCCAAGTAGGATTTTCCACTCAGCTTTGGAGTTCCACATTCTCCAAACATCCCCCCCCAAATAAATCCAACCCAGGGACCCCCCAGGATATCCAGGCAAAGCTCCTGCTCCCCGATCACCTGTGGGATGGTGGGTGATGATCCCACAGGTGGGGGGCTATGAATTCAGGGAGTGCTCAACCTTGTGGTTCCTTCTCCTTTCCCTGATCCTCATTTGTCCCTCCTCCTCCTCCCCCAGGAGTAGCGACATCCTCGGTGCCCCATTCCCAAACCCCTCACAGCCCATGGCAGGAGCGGGGATGGAGCCAGGACAGGTCGGGATGGGCAGTGCGGGGCTCTCCGCTGCTCCCACCCACTGGGGATGGAGGGAACCCGGCCCGGGGAAAAGGAGAGGGAAACTGGGAAAACTGGGGGCTGCAGATCCAAACTGGGGCTGGCTGGGGACCCTGGCTGGGGACCGCCAGCCCTTGGGGCTCCTCTGGGGAGATGTGGGAGGGGGGAACACAGAGAGGGCTGGGGAATCCCAGGAGTGGCAGCACTGGGAGAGACTGGTTTGTACTGGGATCATCCTGGCAGTGGCTGAGATTGCACTGTCTGTATACTGACATCATCCTGGGATATGGATCATACTGGGATATCATACTGGGATCGTCCTGGCAGTGAGTAGGAGGCTGCAGGGGGCAATTGAGACCAGGTTGTGAGGGACTGGGAATATGCCCTGCACTCCCCAGAACCCCAGTATCGCCCCCCATATGTCCCATAAGTCTCCCCCAAACCCTCCAGGATCCCCGAGTGCCCCCTCAGCGCCCGTTCGGGACCCCCCAAAGCGTTCCCGGATCCCTGAATGCTCCCGACCCCACAGATGCCCCTTCCAGCCACTGCTGGGAATTCATCTCCCATCATCCCAGAACACGGTTCCACGCCCAAACCTCCTGCCGTGCCCCCAGCCCTAAAGAGCCCGGTTAGAGCTCCCCAGGTTCCCCCCAAGTGCTCCCGAGCCGTATACATTCTCCCCGAGGACCTGCAGCCACGGTTCGGACGCAAAAGTGTTGTAAAAGTGTCTTCCGCACCGCCAAACGCGCCTTCCGAGCCACGTTTGGGACTACAGCTCCCATCATGCTCCGCGGCGCTCATAGAGCGCTACTCCAGCCATGACTCCATCTCCCGTCATGCCCTGCGCCCCACCGGAACCCATTGGAGCTGCGTCTACAACTCCCGTGATTCTCCGGGGCCCCATTAAACCGTATTATACCGACGCCTACAACTCCCATCATGCCCCGCTGCCCAGCGATCCTCATTACAGCCCCCCAAGTGCCTGCCAGGACCCCGGAGGGCCCCGAGATTCACGTCCCTGACCCCCAATTGTCCCGGACCCCGAATTGTCTCACAGAATCCCTAAGTGCCCCTCCAAGTGCCCACCCCAAGTGTCCTCCAGAACCCCCAAATTCTCTCTAAATTCCCTCCCCAGACCCAAAACTGCCCCAAATATTCCCCAGAAAAGTTTCCATGGGCCCCAACGTGGTCCCTTTTACCCTTTCTGAGAAAATGATAAAAAAAGATGATTAACGGACTAAAAATAGGACTAATTAGCAATAAATAAAGAGGGAGAAATAGTGGTCAATTAATTAATGAAGGGAATTGTGGTACTTAGAAGCAAAGATGGATAATGTTTTTAGTTGCTAAAAATGTATCAATTATTTTATATAAATATTAAAATTAAGTTTTAAAAATACAGGATAATATTATTATAAAAAATAAAATTTTATTTTTATTAATTTATTAGATTTATTGATAAAGAAAAATTGATAAATGTTTTCAATGTTTTGGGATGTCAGTCCCAGGTGGGCCATGTCAGATATGGTGAGGCTCAGGGTGAGGAACAGGTTGTCCAAACAGGGGCAGCCCACAAGGGGCTCATTCTTCTCCCTGACCAGACCTCCTAAGGAGACATTCAGCATCAGGATCACTTGGGGAATGCTTCTGTCACCTCTTCTCTCAACCAGAAAATAAAAAAATACATCCTTGATTTAAATAAAATAAAAAACATAGTGGATTTTCAAATCTTCCTCCTTAACAGAACTCCAAACTGACTCCAAGCAGCTGCACAAGCCTTGGACTTGAAGACAACAGAATGAAGAGAAAGAGCCCCTGAGGCTTTCTGTATTTTAATGAACCCCAGGGTGGATTTGGGGCTGAGTTCAGGACCCTCAGGCACTGAGAGAAGGTTGAAGAAGCTGCTCAAGGAGTCAGAAGCAAAACTCCCAAGTCCCTTGGAGCATCCCTGGGCCCCACTGACTGCCGGCTCCTGGCACACTCAGCCATGGCATGGTCCAGTCTCACGCTGGGACACCTCCTGCACCAAAATTCTACCCTGGCAGGGACTTTTCTTTCTCCTCCCCTCCAGGCTGAACCTGCCAGGCTGCACTTTGGGGAGGTTTCCTTCTCTTGCCACTGCCAAGGAAAGCTGTGTCTCCTGCTGTTCACAAACAGAGAAGGGCTTCTGGGGGATGTGGGGGTTGGAGGCTGCCTGGGGTACAGTGGCCATGAAATCATTGAGTTTTGAAATATTCTGTGAAAGAAGGAGGGGCATCAACAAAACTTCTACACTGGACTTAAGAAGAATGGACTTCAGCCAATTAAGGATACAGATTTGAGGACTACCAAATCAGATACTGATTTTGAACAGCCTTTTAAAAGGATTCCAGGAAGGATGGACACACTTCAAGAAAAAAATCTTGAAGGAGCAGGAACAGCCTATCCCTCTGTGACAAAAAATGAGTTAGTGAGGAAAATCACTAGCTTGGCTGGGCAGGGAGATTTTGGAGGAACTCAAGGAAAAGATGAGGGTGCATCACCTTTGGACAGAGGGACAGGCAACTCAGGAAATGTTTAAGGATGTCATTAGGTCATGCAGAAAGAAAAGAAGAGAGGTGAAAGCTCAATTAGAGCTTAACCTGGCTGCTTCTGTGAAGGATAATAAATATGTTTATACATATACATTAATGGCAAAAGGAAGGCTACGGACAACCTCCATTCCTTATTGGGGTGGATGTGGTTAACAAAGACGAGGAAAAGGCTGAGGTACTCAACACCTTCTTTGCCTCAGTTTTCAACATCAAGACAGGTTTTCCTCAGGACAAGTGTTCTCCTGAGCTGGTAGGTGAGGACAGGGAGCACAACAGCCCCCTGTAATCCAGGAGGAAGCAGTCAGAGACCTGCTGAGCCACTCAGATGCTCACAGGTGGATGGGATCGGATGGGATCCATCCTAGGGGGATGGAGGAGCTGGTGGATGAGCTCCCCAAGCTGCTCTCCATCATTTCTCCTCCTCAGTCCTGGCTCACTGGGGAGGTCCCAGAGGACTGGAGGGGCCAGTGTGAGCCCATCCCCAAGAAGGGCTGGCAGGAGGCTCTGGGAAACTCCAGGCCTGTCAGCCTGAGCTCAGTGCCTGGTGAAGTTTTGGAACAGATCCCCTTGAGTGCCATCACACGGCACCTCCAGGATGGCCCAGGGGTCAGACCCAGCCAGCGTGGCTTTAGGAGGGGCAGATCCTGCCTGACCAACCTGATCTCCTTTTACAACCAGCTGACCCACCTGGTGGGTGCAGGAAAGGCTCTGGATGTGTCTAGTTGGACTTCAGCAAGGCCTTGGACACGGAGAGCCACAGCATTCCCTGGAAAAGCTGCAGCCCACGGATTGGACAGGAGCACTCTTTGCTGGCTTCAGAACTGGCTGGAGGCCAGGCCCAGAGAGTGGTGGGGATGGTGCTGCATCCAGCTGGTTTCCAGTCCCTGGTGGTGTCCCCAGGGATCTGTGCTGGGCCCAGTCCTGTTTAATATCTTCACTGAGGATTTGGCTGAGGGGTCGAGTCCAGCACTCACAAATTGCAGATGACACCAAGCTGGCTGCGAATGTGGATCTGCTGGAGGGCAGGACAAGGAGACAGAGCCTTAAGCTGCACCAGGGCAGGTTTAGGCTGGGCAATAGGAAGGAGTTCTTCCCAGAAAGGTTGATTGGGAATTGGAATGGGCTGGCCAGAGGGGAGGTGGTGGAGTCACTGTGCCTCTCCAGTGGTCTGGGAGAGTGACATAAATCTGTGCTTAATAACTGATTTTGCTTTAATACAGTTGCTTCAAAATTGCTTTCTATTCCACCCTGAATGTCTGTGGTGGTTTTATATTAGTTGATATTTGTTGAGGAGGGAAGAAGCCACCCATGCAAATGATTTTTCTAGGAGGGGGCTGCTAAGAGCTTCCTCTGTGCTTAGCAAAACCAATAGCTGGCTGGCTCTGAGAATTGACACCTTATTAAACCAATTGGAAGCTGGGTCTGCCTCTGTGAAATCCACATTTGAAAGACAGTTAAGCCGAGGAAAGCTCTCTGTTGTTTCCATCTGTGAAGAGTTAACTGGGTGCTGGTCAGGCCGGCCCTGCTCCACCCTGGCCTGCACCGAGCCGGGCTCCGCCAGGCCCCCTTCACCACGGCCCGCACGGCCCCAGCGGCTGCTGGGCACAGGGAGGGGAAGCCATGGGCCCGCAGCTGAAATTGAAGGGAGCAGGGGCCTGGGACCAGCCATGTGGGCAGAACAGCCACAACTGTTCTGGCCGGGCCCCCTGAGATCTTGGCACAGCCCCAGCGCTGCCTGAAATCCATCACCATGACTGCTTCGGCCACTGCCCGGCAGAAACCATCATGACCATCTGCAGGTCTGGGTGAGATATTAACTCCTTCTGTGCACAGATGAGACCTGCAGACCTTGATCCTCCCCTTGGGTGAGAGGAAAGGACAGAGTGGGAGGCTAATGCCACAAGTATGGTAGGCTACACCTGTCTTCATATGTCATTGAATTAGAGAAAAACTCTCTCCAGGGAAAATTATGCAACACTTTGCCTCAGAATCCATCAGTCTTAATTACAATGAGTGGTAGATCTTAATTACAATCTGATTAGAGCAAATCAACATTGTGTGAATGGCAAGAAGAATTTGCTTGTCAACAGATGAATATGTTCCACTCAAGAATGAACAAAATCTGCCTTTACTTGGAAGAAAGTAGACATGGAGCAGTGCAGTATTTGGATTTTATCCAGTGATAAATGGGGCAAAAAGCTGTAACAACTTAGCTGTTTTACAGAACACAAGTACTGATACAGCCAATGGTGCACCCACATTGAAGGGATCTTCAGAACATTCCTTTATTTCTTAAAAAGGAATGGGCAGCAAAATGCTGGCATTTATCTGAACTGGAAGCCATGTTCCTCTCCTGTTTCTCCTTGAGCACACTGTTCTTTGCAGACTTCACTGTGCAGCCCATCAATCCTCTCTTGGCCAACAGCTAAATGGCACAACTACCAAAACACAGGTGCCAGCATCATCACCCCAGCATTATTCCAGCACTGCTTTGATGGTGCACAGGAGCACAGAATGGCTTGGTTTGGAGGTGACATTTAAAGGCCATCTAGTGCAATGCCCTGCAGTGAGCAGGGACACCTTTAGGTCAGGTTGCTCAAAGCAGGAGCTTGAATGTCAGCAGGGATGAATGCCTACCTCTTCAGACAACCTGTGCCAGGGTTTCAAAATCCACAGTGTAAAAAGCATCTTTCTTATGTCTAGTCTGAATCTCCCATCTTTTAGATTGATAACATTCCCCCTCAGTCTTGTCACAACAGGCCCTACTAAAAATTTGGTCCCATTTTTTTTACAAGCCCCCTTAAAGTACTGAAAGGGAGCAATCAGGTCTCCGTGGAGTCTTCTCTCTTCCAGGCTGAACACCCCCAGCTATCCCAGCCTGTCTCCAAAGCAGAGGAGCTCCAGCCCTCAGAGCATTTTATCCCTCCTCTGGACCAACTCCAACAGGACCATGTCCTTCCTGTGTTGGACACCCAGAGGCGGATGCAGTGCTCCAAGTGCGCTCACACCAGAGCAGAGGGGTGGTGGAATCACCTCCTTCAAGCTGCTGGGCACCCTCCTTTGGAGGCACATGGCTGGCTTGTGTCCAGCCTCTCTCCTTGCAGCAGCCACAAGTCCTTCTCAGCAGGGCTGCTCTCCATCCCTTCATCCCCCAGACTCTGAAATCAGCTGGGCTGGGACGGTGCCATAGCCCTTGGACAGAGCTGCTGGGCAGGATGAGCTCCCTAGTGAAGGAGGCAGATCCCACTCCCTACACAATTCCACCCTGGCCATGAGGTCACAGCACTCTCTGGGGTGACAGCAGGCTGAGGTCACAGCAGGCTCTGAGGTCACAGAGGTCCCAGAGCCCCGTGGTTGCACAGCACCACAAGGACCGAGCAGTCAGTCCTTAACCACGACTGTTGCGGCAGCAGCGGCAGCAGCAGCAGCGGTGCTGACATTGGGACAGCGGTGTCAGGACAGTGGTGGCAGCAAGAGCTGCAGGACTGGCAGTGGGCAAGGCACCACGGCCTTTGCTCTGCGCCTCTTCCTCCTGCTCCTCCTGGCAGTGGCCCTGCCTGACAGGGCTGCCCAGGCTGCTCCGTGGCGAGCACGGCGAGCAGGTGAGCCCATGACCTGGCTTCCCTTTTGTGGGACAGAGCTCCCTTCTCCCTGGGAAGCGTTGGGGATGGTTTTCCCCAGGACTTTACGGAGGGTTTCCTCTGTGGGAGAGAGAGAGTGCCCAGGGGCCCTGGGCTGGTCCTGCTGCCTCTCCAGGGATGTTGCACAGGGCCTGCAAAGAGGGTGGAGAGTGACCAGAGCCAGCCCAGAGCTCCCCAGGCCCCTCTGAAGCTTTGGCCATGTCCATTGACATCTGGCTCCCACGGCCTTACCCAAACCCCTTGCAGTGCCCAGTTCCCTAAGGCAGAAGGGGATCCTACCACACTGTGGAATGGTTCTGATCTGTGCTCCCTTCTAGATTGGGATCATGACATGGAGAATCTGAAAGCCCTGGGACATGACGGTTTGAGACCCATGGAGAACGCTGGAGGCAAGTTCTCAATGTACATTTCCGCACAGAATAATCAGTGTCAATGTGGCAAGGACTTACTCACGTGCCACTTCACTTAAGAGTCTGAAGGTTGATGGATTCTGGAAACATCGCCCCACTCCCTTCTGGAGCCCTGTGTGGTCCTATAGCATTGCTGTCAATGGGAGGAAAGAGCATTTAGCTGTCAATCTCTTGCCATGTGCAATGCCAGTGTCTCCTTCCATGTGCTCTGTGCAGCCACGGAGAAGAGCAGAGAGGAAGGGGCTGGGCCCAGGGCTGAGTCCCAGGGCTGTGCCTTGCATGGTTCCTTTGCCAGCCCCAGGGAGACCGAGCTGCTCCCATTGCTGCTGCCTAGCCCTGGCCCTGCCTGGGGCTCAGTTCAGAGCTGCTGGCAGCTCCAGGGAGTCTTTTCTCCCCTGACTGCCATGCAAGGGGCTCCTTCCATCCCAGTGTGGGGACACTGCAGGCACGTGGTTCCTCTGCCCATGCTCCTGAATGGAAGGCAGAGAAGAGGGAGTGCCTTGGAGGGCACCAGGAACCCAGGTGCACTCACTGCCACTCTGGTCTGAAGGAGAAATGGAACTACTTTCCATTAAGGTCCTCCTAGATGGAAGAGCCAAGACATAGAAGACAAGAAATCCCTGGAGGCATCCCAACTTCTGGACAAGATGCTGAGTGATCTGGAGAGACGCCGTGGTGGGTCCATGTCCCTCAGCCTTCTCCTGACACTCAGCAGCCGGGGGCTTTCTCTGCATATCTGGACATGCTGTGCCTGGCACAGCAGGAAGGGATCCATGGCAGCCTTGCTGCCCTGCTGCTGCTTTCATGCCCTGCTGGGCTGTTTCCCCACCTGGCTTGGCTGCAGCTTCTCCCCAGCCTCTGCAGGAAGGCATTTGGCATCAGCAGGCAGGGAGCCCAAACTGCAGCATGGGCCATGCACACCCTGAGATCCCCTGAAATTTCCTGGTCTTGGGGTAGATCAGGTGTAGGGGCTGTTTGGAGGAGGGAGGGCCCTGGCCCAGCCCCAGTAACCTGGGTATTTTCCTGACCCTTATCCATGACTTTGACAAGTATTGCCTCCTGAAGATACCACCTCCCCTAATGGCGAACAGTTCTATCTTATCCAGCTCTCCCTTTTCCTTTCTCAAGTGCTGGAGCAGATGCTTGTGCAGATGATGGCATATGCTAGAGGAAGGAAGGGCTCTGTGCGAGCTCCTGATGCAGGAAAGGAGGAGATGCCAGGCCCAGACACAGGAGGTAATTTCTGTGCTGGGCTCTCCCTCGACAGGGTTGTGTGGCAGCCGCTCTTCCCTCAGGGCCTGCATGGCCCAGCAGCAGCCAAAGCTGGAGGTGCTGCGGCTTCCAGGCCTCTGGAGCTCATTCCCAGCCCATGGGAATCTAGACTTGTGCACCAACATCTCTCCCCCAGCAGCTGCTCCTGGAGCTGGCCCTAAGCATCCAGAGGCCCAAGACACAGGAGCAGCCCCGAGTGGGAGCCCTGCCACGAGCCCAGGGCCACAGCCAGCCCTGGCTGCCAACTGGGCAGGGGCTGCACTGGCTCCTGACAGGTCCTGGCTCTGTCCCCTTGGGTTGGGGGAGCTGTCACAGAGCAGGGAGGGTCAGGGGTGGCAGTGGCTGCTCAGGGATGGGTTTGGCCCATGTCCCTGGAAGGGGCCACTGCCCAAGCAGCTGCGCTGTCCCCAAGTTCTCCTCTCACCTTTCTGGGTTTTATTGGGTGGCAGAGCCTGTGCCAAGGGCTGGCAAGGTGCCTGCAGGCCCCAGCTCTGGGGGAAACAGGGAATATCCTGGAGGTACCCACCGTGCTGCCAGCTCAGCAGTGCAGGACAGCACGGGCTCACGCTGTCCATTGCTTCTGCAGATGCAGCCGGCACAACACAAGTTCCCGATTCCCAGAAGGGCATCGCAAGAGGTTGCTGTCAGGGAACACTCTGTTGGCTAGGATTAATGGCAGGCCGGCTTGTTTTGGTGCTTTTCTTCATTTTATGCTGTGTTGGAATCTGGTATGTCTGGAAGACAAAACGGTGAGTATTTCATTCATCGTTCCCTCAAACAGCTTCTTTTGAAACCCTACTGTAGATAGCAAACATTCTCAGTGAGGCTGCTGTGGACTTGTGGGTAGTCAGTGGTTGTCCAGATAACTCTGCTGAGATTTCTGCTGCTGCCCAGGGCTTCCACTGGCCTCTTAATTGCGGGGTCTTTTCCTGGGGAACCCACTCAGGCTGCAGCCAGTGCTGGCTCTCACTGAGGCTGCCTGGCCAAGAGCAGCCCCAGGAGCAGCAGGCAGAGGCAAAGCAAGGTGGGCAGGAGAAAGAGTGGGGACAATATTGCCCTTGAAAGGCAGACATGCTCTGGGGCCCACTCCTGCTAGGGACCTGACCCAGAGCCATCCCCTCCTCGCTGGGGCCTTGAGGGGCAGCTGTCCAGCTGGGCCAAGGTGTGCCAGCAGCTCCAGCCATGCTGGGGAGCCTTGGCCGCTCTGGGTCCTGCTGTGCAGGAGGGTCCCTGTGTGCCAGTGGCAGCTGCGGGCCTCAGCCGCCTCTTCTCTCAACAGGAGTGCCTCTGCAGCTTCACAAGTCCTGACAAACATGTTAGTCTGGGAGACCTGCACCTGTCTTCCTCCGTCTTCAAGCCAGTGTCCGTTGTCCCCGCCACAGCTGTATTATCAGCTTATTGCTTTGCCGTCACCACCCAGAACAGGACCCTCTGTCCCTGAAAATGCTGGCCCTGGTGCCTGGCCAGGCCTGAATGTGGGACCCTCCTGCCAGGGAAGGGCTTGAGCAACACCTTTGGGCTTCTGCTCTGGGGTCTGGCTGGTACCACCAGCACTGGTGCAGCTGCTTGGCTGGCCACAGCCTTGGATGGGCAGGCAGCAGTGGGCATGGGGCATATCTTTGTTTTCCATTTTTAGAAATTAAAAATTATTAGAAATATTTAAATTTTGTTTTGGTAGAAAGAAGTCCCCAAATGTTTCTTCTCTTTTTCCAGACTAGTAACATGTTCTTCAAAGTAGTTTTAGAATTCTGGAACATTTTTTCCATTTCTTCAATAAAACATGAAATTGCGTTTAATTGTTAATGTTTACTCTAGGAAGAACTAAGACACCCCAAGACACCCAGCATACTGGGGAGGATCTTTTCCCACTGGAGATTTGGACCTAGTCCAAAAAAATTGCATGAAATATTTTTCTGGATATTTTCTGGGATTATTGACAAGCTCACTGCTTAGTCTTCAGAGGTAAACTTTGAGGACAGTGGAAATCGCTTAAATTCACAATCTTTGCTTCTGGAAGAACTCCCTCAGTTCTAGAGCAGGGGCTTCTTCCTGCTGCCCTCAGGCTCTCCTCTCAGTCTTCTGGGCTTTGTTGGGCAGCACAGCCTATGCCAAGGGGCGGCAAGGTACCTGCAGGCCCCAGACTTGGGGAAAACAGGGAATATCCTGGACATACCCACCATGCTGCCAGCTCAGCAGTGGAGCACAGCACAGACTCACGCTGCCCATGGCTCCCACAGATGCAGCTGGCACCACAACAAGTGTTCCCAATTCCCAGAAAGGCATTGGAGAGGTTTCTGTCATGGAACATACTGTTGGCTAGAGTTAATGGCACACCTGGCTTTTCTATGGCATGTGGGTGATGGGGGACCCCTGTAAGGCTGCCAGATGATTGGGGTCCATCGTGAGGCACACGGGCAGGGTGTTGTGTTTTCCAGTAAGACAGGCACGTGTTTGGGTCTTTTGTAAGTGGTGCATGTGGCTGGGGTTTCCTCTTGAAATTCTTAGGGGAATTGGGGTCACTTCTATGGCTACAGGTGACTGGAGAACGCTGTAAGACTGGCAGGGGGCTTGAGTTCCTCATGATTTATGTGACCATTTAGTGGTTGCCATCAAGGTCTGCAGAGGAGCCAAGTCCTTCCTAAATTGGACCAGGGGCCGGATTCTTTTGTGAGGCACACGAGGTTATTTTGGGGTCTCTCAAAAGATGTGCACAGATTCCCTGTGAGGAACAATGGATATTTTGGGGTCTCTGCCAAGGTTTGCAGAGATCCCTCATGAGGTGTGCAGTAGGGTTAAACTAGAGGGGTTTGTTAGTCTTCTCAGCACAGCAAAGGGATACTCTCAGTGGAGATTGTGCAAAGCTGGCAGGAATCTTCCTGCAAAGCCTCGGGCCAGCCTGCGTGTCAGGCAGGCGAATGGAGCCCATCCCTTGGGGACCAGGGCCAGGCCAGGCCTCTGGACCCGCCGCGCCCTTGTTGGGCCCGTCCCGTGGCTGGGCCAGGCCAGGTCAGCCCCGACAGGGAAGGGCTGAGGCCCTGGGTCCGATGGGGCTGCCAAGCAGTGCCCGAGGCACCGCAAGGGCCTCACTAAGCCCTGGCTCTGTGCTGCAGACAAACACACATTTACAGCCACAGCCGCTCCCTGAGCCACAGGAGGCACCCGGGGTTACATCTCAGGCAGTGGCTTCTCTGCCACTGAGGACCTCCTTGCAGTGCCTCGTTCCCTAAACAGGATGGGGAGCCCAGCACACCATGAAAACCCTTCTGGTCTGTACTCCCATCCAGACTGGCATTGAGATACAGATTGACTGGAAGTTCCAGTCAATCACATTGTGAAGATCATGGTGCATGCTGGAGACAACTTCTCAATGTCCCTTTCCTGACAGAATGAGCAGTGATTATTATTCATGGCCAGGAGCAGCCCCAGGAGCTCCAGGCAGAGGCAAAGCAAGGTGGGCAGGAGAGAGAGTGGTGCTAAGATTGCCTTTGAAAAGCAGAGTGCAGGGACCCTGCCCAGAGCCATCCCCTGTCCACCGGGGCCTTGACGGGCAGCTGTCCAGCTGGGCCAAGGTGTGCCAGCAGCTCCAGCCATGCTGGGGAGCCTTGGCAGCTCTGGGTCCTGCTGTGCAGGAGGGTCCCTGTGTTCCAGTGGAAGCTGGGCGCAACAGCCGCCTCCTTTCTCCACAGGAGCACCTCTGCATCTTCAGAAGACTGGCCAAAGGCTTCAATCAGGGAGAACTACACCTGTCTTCCTGCATCTCCAAGTCAGTGTCTGTTGTCCCCACCAAAGCTGCATTATCAGCTTCTTGCTCTGCCAGTAGCAGCCAGGCATGGACCACTATGTTATCTTTGTTTTTCATTTTTAGAAGTAAGAAGTTCTTAGGAACATTTAGAATTTTTATTTTTTTTTTTTTTTAGAAAGTAATCCACAAATGTTTCTTCTAAATTTCCATAGTAGTTTAGGATTTTTCACAGGCGTTTTTGAATTTCTCACCTGTCACTTGAGACAGACATACAACACACACTTGTGCAGAGACTACAATGGCTTCTTCTTCATTACAAAGTGTTGTCAACTTTTATTCACTTAAGAAAGCATGATCCTAAGTCATTAGTTACATCAAAACAGCTCATTATATTCATTGGGCAAAGCAATGGCTTAATGTATTTTATTGGTACAAAGCAATTGACATCACCAATAAATTGTCAAGAGTTGACAAGAGATGATTAAGGCATGTATGCTGCCTCTAAGGCACGTATTACATAAGAGCAAATACTGCTTTATGTCCCTTTTTATTGGTTTCCATGCTAATGGCCTTGTTTTCATCCTTACTATGGATAAACTTGTATTTTCTCAATTTCTTCTTTTGCTACCTCAATTGTTTGGCCTGCAGACCAGTTGCTAAGCCCATCCAAACTCACCTCTTAGTCTTCAGAGGGAAACTTTGAGCACAGTGAGAATCTCCCAGTGTGCAAGAGAGTCCCTGTGTGCCAGCTGCAGCTGGGGCCTCAGCCAACTCTTCTCTCAACAGGTTCCCCTCTGCAGCTTCACAAGTCCAGCCAAACACCTCCCTCAGGGACACCTGTACCACACATTTCACATCTCCATGCCCATACGTGATGTCCCTGTCACAGCTGCATTACCAGCTTGCTGCTGTGCAGATGCTGCCACCACCCAAAGCAAGGCCCTGTGTCCCTGAAGGGACCCGCCCTGCTCTGTGGCCTGGACTGAAGGTGGGTCCCCCCTGCCAGGGCAGGGCCCAGCACAGCTCTTCTGTTCCAATAAAGAGATGGAGCTCTCACTCCAGTGTCCAGCTGGTACCACCAGCAAAGCCCACACAGCACCAGCCCTGGCTGGGCTCCATGTCCAGAAGGAGGCAGGGCTGACCACGGTATGGGCAGGCAGGAGCCAGGCAGGGGCTGCTGTTACGAGCGGCGGGGCCCCAAGGGGCTGGGGGAGTCCGTGTTGAGCGTCCCTGGGATGAGGGCACATTTTCTTCAGTGGCATCACCTGGGCCTGGACCTCCTCCAGTGCCATGCCCAGGAAAAGAGGGAACCATCAAGAGCATCTCCTGAGACACCGCCTGACCAGCAATGTCAGCAGGCCAAACCAAGGTTTTGTTTAGCAATGACCCTTTGATGAACCCAAATATTTACATTAAGGCCAGACCAGTAGGACAGATGGGAGTACTTCCCTCTGGGAAGGGGCTCTGAGGTCACTTCACAGTCTACATCCCTCGTCAGGAACTGCAGAACTCTGGCCAGCCCCTCTCCCCCTGCGGCCTTGTCTGGCCTGGGGGGGGAGGAGGCTGAACCGGAGCCCTGTTACCTCTTCAAAACCCAGAAACCAAAGAGAAAGAGAAATTCCCAGGCTTAAGTTTTAAAGGGTGATGTTCACAGGTTGATATCACTTTTCAATGGTCAAAACTACTGTCAATCCTCATAAATGACCAGTTATAGGCCAGGAGAAAAAACTCCCATCAGCCTCCAGCAGCCTTAATATCTTTAGCTGTTTGTCTTTTTTTCTTAAATGTCAATCTATCACACCCCGCAGCAGCAACACCCTCAGTGTTCCCCCCTCTGAGACACCACAGCCGTGACAGCCCCAGTGTTCTCCTCTCTGTGACACCACAGCAGTGACAGCCCCAGTGTTCCACTCTCTGTGACGCCACAGCAGTGACAGCCCGTGTTCCCTTCTCTGTGACACCATAGCTGTGACAGCCCCAGTGTTCCCCTCTCTGAGGCAGCACAACAGTGACAGCCTCAGTGTTCCACTCTCTGTGACACCACAGCAGTGACAGCCCCAGTGTTCCCCTTTCTGTGACTCCACAGCAGTCACCGCCGTGTTACTATGGGGTTAAATGTTTATGAAAAATGTTTCTTAAAATCATGTAGAAAGAGGCTGCAAGAATGTCTGGTATTAGGGATGGTCTAGCAAGCTGAAATGTTTATGGTAAAGGGAACTGACACTTGGGGTCTCTAAGATACCCACCCAGAGATAAGATTTGTGCATGTTCGTACAAGGATGAGCTAACTCTCATGATGCAATATTGATAAAGCTAATCAAGCAATATTAATGAAGCAATATTGATAAGGTTGTTACAGTGATTACTGCTACAGCTGAAATTGTAGAAATATGTGCACTTTGGACAGAGACGATGGAGCTAGATTTGGGTTGCTGATACCCCTAGTTCCCGTGCACTTCAGTAACGCACCTGCATATAATCAATCTGTGATTATGTGTGTTCCTGAACGCTGACATTTTGGCGACCCAGATGGGACCCTGTGAGTGCTGCTGAGCAAGTTTGCGACCTGATCACGCTCCAGCTGGCACTGAAGGATTCTCGGGGAGCCCATCTGGCTGTGACCGTCTCCGCCGCTCACAACGTCCCTCAGAGAGGTAAGGTACTTTTCTGTCGGTCTGGTGCCTGCCAATAAGACGCAGCAAAAACTTCGCACGGTTGGGCTAGAGGAATTCCTGGTATTGCCCAGGCGCCGTCTGTCAGACTACTGCAAAAGCATTGCAGGTTTGGCATCAGTGGTGTGTGGTGTATTGTTACTGTAACATGGAGAAGCTTAAAGGGATTTTAGATGGCAATGCCCCTATAGCACGTACTTCTCCTTTGGGGTGCTTATTAGCACATTGGGAACAGGGTAACTTTGGGCAAGATTTACATAAAGTTGATTGATTATTGTAATACATGGTGGCCAGGATATGATCTGGACAGTGGGGAAAAGTGGCCGAGAAATGGATCTTTGCAGTATAACACCATTTTACAGTTAGTGTTGTTTTGTAAGCGAGAGGGAAATTGGGATGAAGTTCCATACATTGATTTGCTTTTCTATTTCCGAGACAAGTCAGAATGGCAGGCTGAGTGTGGATTGATGGCAGTTAAGGCAGGTGTGAGTGATAAATGTGAGGTTTGTGTAAAAGGAAAAAGTTGTTTAGAGCACCTGGCATTAAAAGAAAGTTTGCGTCAGGAGAAAGAGATGGATGTTGATTTACAAGTGGTTTCAGCAGAACCAAAAGAACCTGATTTTGTTTTGTCTGCCCCCACTTCACCCAATCCTATTTCACCGAACCCTATCTCATCTAACCCCACTTCACCTTTCCCTCTTTATTCTCCTCTACTGCCTTCACCTGATCCTTCTTCTCCAGGAGATGATCAAAATATAACCGTGATACAAGGAAATGTGAAAAATGCTGGGGAGGAAGATAGCAGTAGTGGGGGTGATGATAATAAATCAGAGACACCGGTATCCCATCGGACTCAGTCAAAGCTTGCTCCGGTTCTGTGTACAATGGGAAAAGATTTGGGCAGACAAAGGAAGACTGTGATTGCCCCCTTGAGACAAGGAGTAGGAGTAGAGGGGCCAGTGTTTGTGAAAGTTCCTTTTTCACCCACAGACTTGATAATTTGGAAACAATCAGCTGGAACTTAGAGAGAAAATCCTGATAAAGTAGCAGGGGTGGTAAAAATGATTATGCAAACTCAGAATCCAGATGGGATGATATACAAGTAATACTGGATAATTTAATGGATTCTACTGAGAAAGAGATGGTGCTAAGAGCAGCCAAGGAGAAGGTGTATGAAGCCCAGAAGATGCAACCGTTTACCTGGGGCAGACCACAGAAGGAGGCCTTCCTCAAACTGAAGGAGGCATTGACAACTGCTCCAGCATTAGGATTGCCTCATTTGTCCAAAGATTTTCACCTGTTTGTACATGAAAGGCTACACCTAGCACTGGGAGTGCTGACCCAACCTTTGGGAAGCTGGAAAAGGCCAGTAGGCTGCTTCTCCAAACAACTTGACAACGAGAGTGCTGGATTGCCTTCAAGCCTGCAGGCAGTTGCAGCCACCATGATGCTGATACAAGAGGCTAGGAAACTCACGATGGGTAGAGACATAGATGTCTACATGCCACATGTGGTGACCAATGTTTTAGTACAAAAGGGGGGCCATTGGCTATCTCCAAGCAGGATGATGAAATTCCAGGTAATCCTGTCTGAGCAGGATGATGTCACACTAAAGACAACTAACCTCTTGAATCCAGCTTTGTTCCTAGGTACCACAACTGAAGAAGGCCCATTAGAGCACGACTGTGTAGAAGTAATAGAGTACACCTATTCGGCAAGAGAAGACCTGAAAGACATCCCACTAGAGCAACCAGAATGGGAGCTATTCACAGATGGAAGCAGCTTTGTGGAGAACGGGACCAGACACGCTGGATATGTGGTAACAACAGTCAGTACAATAGTGGAGGCAAAAGCATTATCACCAAATCCATCTGCCCAGAGGGCAGAACTGGTTACCTTAAGCAGAGCACTAGAATTGAGTAAAGGGAAAAGGGTAAACATATGGACTGGCTCAAAGTATGCTTTAGAATAGTACATGTACACGAAGCACTGTGGAAAGAAAGAAGGCTACTGTCTTCTCAGGGTACACACATTAAACATCAAGATGCAGTCCTGCAATTGATAAAAGCAGTATAAAAACCTGAACAAGTAGTAATGATACACTGTAAAGCACACCAATCAAGAAACTCCAAAATTTGTGAGGAAAATCAAAAAGCAGAGTGGACAGCTCGAGAAGCTGCTCAAGAAGTGCAAACAACAATGGCATTGCTACCTTTAAAAACTAATGTATCTCAATGTAATTTGCCTCCAAAACCAAAATATTCAATAGGAGATGAGAAATTGGGACATTTGCTAAATACACAAAAGAATTCAGAAGAGTGGTATGTAACTGCACAATGACAAATAGTGTTAACCACCTTGATAATGAGAGAAGTTCTACAAATTAAACATAACAAATGTCATTGGGGTGCAGAGGCATTGGTGAAATTGCTAAAACAAAAATTAATCTCAGTATGGATGCTGACAATGGCAAAATCAGAAATATCAAAATGTGAGATCTGCTTTAAAAACAACTCAGTGGCTAGACACAGGCATAGCTAGGAAAGATTAGGATAGGAATAGAATCAGGATGACACTTGGCAAGAACCCTCTAGTAGAGTGAAATGTGTGTGAGCCCTAAAGTCTTTGCTTGGTCCTATAGCAAACTATCAGAATAAAGAAATGTTGTACAAACTTACAGGTCAGGTAGATAAATTAGCAAGCGTGACCTGAGAAAGATTTAAAGAACCAAACGTACAATTACAATTTACTACTCCTGAAAGTGCATGGAGTGTGTGAGTTTTTTAAAGGGACGGATTGATCATTGTTGCATCCACACCCCAAATGTAACTGCAGATGTAGAATATGACATCAATCAGCTGCAACAAATAGAGCATGAAGCACAGGAAGAGCAAAAGGATTTGACTACAAGTTGGTTAGGCAAAATCTTCAAAGGGTTAGGGTGGAATGTGAGTTCATGGATTAAATCTATCATTGAGAGTGCCATAATCTTACTAATTGTATTCTTAGCAATTTGGTTAGTTTGCAGCATCTTCAAGGGAGAAATACAGAAGAAAACCAGAAAATAAAGGCACTGATGTGAGATCCACAGCCACCATCTTCTGGTTCTCCAGTTCCTGACAGCATCCAGGACAGCGTTTACATCAATCAAGAATTCGAAGTACATCAAGTATAAACTCAGAAACAAAGGACTGTATCAAGTGAAAACATTTGCACTTATAGTGAAGTGAAAATGCTTTCATTTTGATATGTAATATCATATATATAATACAAATATGTAATGATAGTAAAAGGTTTTAAAATGTTAGAAAATCCAGGGACTTAGAAAGTTAGGTTTGCCAAGCCTGGGAAAAGTAGGCCCTAGGAAATGTTAGGCCTTATACTTGCTGAAGATCAGGTGAAACCACACCTGTGTAATCAGTAGATGATAAATGATACAATTGTTAGATGTGATTAGCTATAATTATTGTTTAAAGAACATGAAGAACAATGTTAGGGGGCTGGGAGGGATCACAAGAAATCCATGCTTGGGTAAAAACAATGCATACAATAGAACAATATAAGTTTAATAATTAATATGTAAGTTATATAATGCTAGAGTATAAAACATGTTCAACTCAAAACCAAGATGGGTCAGATTTGGGTATGTGTACCTGTGACACCCAGAGCTCTTCAACGAAGCACCTTCATATAATCATTTGTGGTTATGTGTGTTCCTGAACGCTAACAATTTCATCAGATTTTACTGGAATTTTGTGGGATATTTCTGGAATTTTGTGGGATTTTTCTTGAATTTTTTGGGATATTGAGGAGATTTTGTGGGATGTTTCTATAATTTCGTGGGATTTTTGTGGAATTTTGAGGGATTTTTGGGGAGACTTGAAGAATTTTGAGGGATTTTTCTTACATTTTGTGGAAATTTGTAAAGATTTGGTGGGATGTTTCTGGAATTTTGTGGGATTTTTCTTGTATTTTTCTGGCTACTGAAGAGATTTTGTGGGATGTTTCTGGAATTTTGTCGGATTCTCATGGAATTTTGTGGAATTTTGAGGAGACTTGAAGAATTCTGAGGGATTTTCCTTAGATTTTGTGGAAATTTGTGGAGATATTGTGGAATATTTGTGGAATTTGTTGGGGTTTTGGGAAGACTTAGGGAATTTTGTGGGATTTTTCTGCAATTAAGTGGGATTTTTGTGGAATTATATGAGATTTTGATCAAATGAAAAGAATTTTGTGGGATGTTTCTTGAATTTTGTGGGATTTTTTTTTGAATGTTGTAGAATTGCCTAAAATTTTGCAGGACTTTTAAAATTATTTTTGTGGGGTTTTTCAAAAATTTTGTAGGACTTTTCTGAAATTTTGAAGTACTGTTCTTGAATTTTATGGGATAGTCAGGGGATTTTGTGGGATTTTTCTGGAATTTTGTGGGATGTTTCTGGAACTTGGTAGGGTTTTGAAGAGATTTAGGGAAATTTTTTTTTATTTTTCTGGAATTTAGCGGGATATTGATGAGATTTTGTGGGATTTTTCTGGAATTTTGAGGGATTTTTCTAGAATTTTGGGGGGTTTTTCAGGAATCTTATTGGAATTGGAAAAGATTTTATCAGATGTTTCTGGAATTTGGTGGGGTTTTGAGAAGATTTTTCTTGAATTTTGTGGGATGTTTCTGGAATTTGTGGGATTATACTTGAATATTGCAGGATGTTTCTGGAATTTTGTGGGATTTTGAGGAGACTTGAAGAAATTTGAGGGATTTTTCTGAAATTTTGTGGAAATTTGTGTAGATTGTGTGGGAGGTTTTTGGAATTTCATAGTGTTTTGAAAAGATTTCAGAAATTTTGTGGGATTTTTCTGGAATTTTTTGAGATTTTGTTGGAATGTGAAATATTCGGGAATTTTATGTGGTTTTGAGGAGAGTTGAAGTATTTGAGGGATTTTTCTTGAATTTTGTGAAGACTTGTGGAGATTTTGTTGGATGTTTCTGGAATGTGGTGGGGTTTTGAGACGATTTAGGGAATTTTGTGGGATGTTTCTGGAATTTGTGGGATTTTTCTTCAATTTCGTGGGATTTTGTGAGATAATTTAAAGAATTTTATGGGATTTTACTTGAATTTTGTGGGATTTTTCTGGAATTTCGTTGTAATGTGGAGATTTTGTGGGATGTTTCTGGAATTTGGTGGGGTTTTTAGAAGATTTAGGGAATTTTGTGGTGTTTTTCTGGAATTTCATGGGATATTGATGAGATTTTGTGAGATGTTTCTGGCATTTTGTAGGATTTTTCTGAAATTTTGTTGTAATGTGAAGATTTTGTGGGATGATTCTGGAATTTGGTGGGGTTTTTACAAGATTTTGGAAATTTTGTGGGCTTTTTCTGGAATGTGTGGGGTTTTTCTGGAATTTTGTGGGGCTTTTTAAGAATTTTGAGGGAGTTTTCAGGTATTTTGTGGGATGTGCCTGAATTTGGTGGGATTTGGAGAAAATGCAAATAATTTTCTGAGATTTTTCTGGAATTTTGCTGAAGTTTTGAAGAATTTTGAGTGATTTTCCTGAGATTTTGTGGATATTTGTGGAGATTTTGTGGGATGTTTCTGGAATTTGGAAGTATTTTGAGGAGATTAAGGGAATTTTGTGGGCTTTTTCTGGAATTTTTGGGGATTTTTCAGGAATTTTGTTGGAGGAGATTCTGTAGGATGTTTCTGGAATTTGGTGAGATTTTTCTGAAATTTTCTGGGATTTTCCTTGAATGATGTGGGATTTTTTCTAGATTTTGTGGAAATTTGTGCAGATTTTGTGGGATGTTTCTGGAATTTGGTGGGGTTTTGAGAAGATGTAGGGAATTTTGTGGTATTTTTCAGGAATTTGTGGGATTTTTCTTAAATTTTGTGGGATGTTTCTGGAATTTTGTGGGATTTTGAGGAGACTTGAAGAATTTTGAGGGATTTTTCTGAGATTTTGTGGCAATTTGTGGAGATTTCGTGGGATGATTCTGGAATTTGGTGGGGTTTGGAGACGATTTAGGAAATTTTGTTGGATGTTTCTGGAATTTGGTAGGGTTTTGAGAAAATTTTGGGAATTTTTGTGGGATGTTTCTGTAATTTTGTGGGATTTTTTTTGAATGTTATCAAAATTGGAGGAGATTTTGTGGGATGTTTTTGGAATTTGTTGGGGTTTTGAGAAGATTTAGGGAATTTTGGGAGATTTTTCTGTAATTTTGTGGGTTTTTGAAGAATTTTTTAGAATATTGAGGAGACTTGAAGAATTTTGAGGGATTTTTCTTAGATTTTGTCGGATGTTTCTGGAATTTGGTATGGTTTTGAGAAGATTTAGGGAATTTTGTGGGATTTTTCTGGAATTTTGTGGAAATCTGTGGAGATTTTGTGGGATTTTTCTGGAATTTGGTGGGGTTTTTTTAATTTTGTGGGATTTTTATGAGACTTGAAGAATTTTGAGGGATTTTTCTTAGAATTTGTGGAAATTTGTGAAGATCTTGTGGGATGTTTCTGGAACTTGGTAGGGTTTTGGGAAGTTTTAAAGAATTTTGTGGGATTTTTCTTGAATTTTGTGGGATTTTTTTGGAATTGTGTGGGATTTTGAGAAAATGTTTTGGAATTTTGGTGGATGTGCCTGGATTTTTGTGGGATGTTTGTGGAATCTTCTGTGATTTTTCTGGAACTTTGTAGGAAATTGGAGGAGATTTTGTGGGATGATTCTGGGATTTTGTAGGGTTTTGAGAAGATTTAGGGAATTATGTGGAATTTTTCAGGAATTTAATGGGATATTTCTGGAATTTTGTGGGATTTTGAGAAAAATTAAATATTTTTCTGAGATTTTTCTTGAAATTCGTGGTATTTTTCAGGAATTTTTTTGGATTTTGAGAAAATGTGAAAAATTTTGTGGGATGTTTCTGGAATTTTCTGGGATTTTTCTTAAATTTTGTAGAAATTGGAAGAGATTTTGTGGGATGTTTCTGGGATTTGGTAGGGGTTTGAAAAGATTTAGCGAATTTTATTTCTTTTTTCTGCAATTTCGTACAATTTTGCTGGAATTCTCTGGGATTTTGATAAAATTTAAATAATTTTATGGGCTTTTTCTTGAATTTTGAGGGATTTTTCTTGAATTCTGCGGGACATTTCTTGAATTTTGTGGGATTTTTTTAAACTGTTGTGGAATGTTTTGGCATTTTGTGGGATTTTGGGAAGACTTGAAGAATTTTGAGGGATTTTTCTTAGATTTTCTGGAAATTGGAGGAGATTTTGTTGGATGTTTCTGGAATTTGGTGCGGTTTGGAAATGATTTAGGGAATTTTGTAGGATATTTCTGGAATTTTGAGGGATTTGTCTTACATTTTGTGGGAACTTGTTGAGATTTTTTTGGGATGTTTCTGGAATTTGGTAGGGTTTTGAGAAGATTTAGGGAATTACGTGGGATGTTTCTAAAACTTTTTGGGATTTTTCTTGAATTTTGTGGGATATTGAGGAGATTCTGTGGGATGTTTCTGGAATTTGGTGGGATATTTTTGGAATGTCAAGGAAATGGTAGGAGATTTTGTGGGATGTTTCTGAGATTTTGTGGAAATTTGTAAAGATCTTGTGGGATGTTTCTGGAATTTGGTAGGTGTTTGAGAAGATTTAGGAAATTCTGTGGGATTTTTCTAAAATTTTGTGGTGCTTTTCAAGAATGTTGTGGCATTTTTCTGGAATTTTGTGGAAATTGGAAGAGATTTTGTTTGGTGTTTCTGGAATTTCGTAGCATTTTGAGAAGATTTAAGAAATTTTGTGGGATCATTTTCTGAAATTTTGTGGAAATTTTTGGAGATTTTGTGGGATGTTTCTGGAATTTCGTAGCGTTTTGAGAAGATTGAAGGAATTTTATGGGATTTTTGTGGAATTTTGTTGGGCTTTTGTCCTACTTTAAGGCAAATTTAGGACGAAAACTCGAAATGGGGGTTTCCCCAGGGAAATGACCCCTCCCCCACAACTGCTCCGGGAAAGGAAAAAAATTTCCTTGGAGAGAAGTGGAAAAAGCTGTTTATTTAACAGAAATTGAATAATATTAAATAATAAAACCTCTCGCTGTTGAATGGGATGGCAAATCTAGGAAGAAAAGTCCTTTTCATGTGGTGTAGCTCGGCTCGCTCAGGTTCTTCTCAGTCCTTTCGGCGCTGGAAAGTGCCGAGGCCCAGGCCCCGCTGGGTCACAGGCGTGAGCTCCCGGGGTTTGGCTGGGTGTTCAGTCCAGAGCAGGTTTGCACAGATCCAGGTAAAAAGGGAAAAAACAAAGGTCCAGGGAACTCCTCTGCCTCAGCGAGCTAAAACTAACTAAAAGCCAGAGAGAAGCTCTGTCCTGCAGTGTGTCCGTGCTGCAGACACCACAGTCCAGGAGCGGGATGTGCGGGAGTGATGTTTTCTTTCAACACAAATTGCGCACTTCTTCTTCCGCCCCCTTCGCTCTCAGAGCCAGTCTTAAAGGTGCACAACTTAATATAGAACATAAACCAGACGATTGGGGATACCAGGTTCATAAAGTCACCCCAGGACAGATCTATATATGACCTTTTTATTATTATTTTTTTTCCTACCAACTGGCCTTCTTTTCAGACACTCTAAGTCTTTTTTTAGCAAGAAAATTAAGCAGCTTTACAGTAGCCTCTTCAACCACCTTTTGTCCCCCTGACAAAAGCAAATCATCCACATCCTGCAACAACCTAACTCCTGAGGCTGGAGTAAACTCTGAAGCCATAAAATAGATAGCCTTCGAGAAATAATGGGTTAAAACATAGAATATGAAGGGAACATCTGGAAGCAATAAACACAACGACAGGAGGGGAAGATAAGGAGGAAAAATCACCGACAAAGCGTAATTCAAGCCGAAGCTAAAGCATGCCTAATGTCAATATGACAAGTTGGCCCTAGGAGCTTAGGAACTCGGCCAACTACACCGGGAAAGGACCAAATTTGGAAAGAAGTTCAAAAGTTTAAGGAGGAAGACTCCTCAGAGACCCTCGCCCACGATGAAGGCCGACCGGAACGACCCCCGAAAAGATCCTCAAAATAGAAGTTTCCGCCCACGCCCCGCCTACGGCACGCCCCATATGAATATGCATGGATATGATGTAATTCCAAACCTAAAACTGTATAAAAGGCACGCTTTTGCTGTAAGACTTTGGAAAACTCCCTTTAGAGATTTCCCCAACGTGCACGTTGCTAATAAAATACCTCCTGTCTATCTGACTTAAACTGCGTCTCTTAGACAGTTATTTATCGCCTTTTGGGGCAAAATTCGGCATCACTCTCTTAATATTTTCTGCAAAGCTTGCCCAAACAAAACCAGTGATGCTGGATATCCCTGTGGGAGGACTGTCCATGTCAATTGTTGTTGTACCATTTTCCTTCCTTTTGTTCCAGTGATTTTCCTTTTAAACATGATCCAGTTCAGTGGCAAGCAATGCCACTGCCTAAAGCCAATCACATTTTTTGTTTTAGTAACCAATCGCTCCCTGTCCCAATTTTTCGCATCGAGTCCATCTTAGGCGGAGGGAGGTGACTAACAAATTAACCAAGGAAAGATAATAAAATACTTTCCCCTAAAGTTTTCCTATAGCCCCCACAGAGGAAGCTGCATGAGAAATACCTGGGTCTGCATAGGGACAGCACCAGCCCCACAAGGCAGCAGCTGCAGAATCGGCCTCAGAACTGAATCCTGCCAATTCTGCCTTTTTACAACAAAACACACAAAAAGCAGAGGGGCATGGTGAGACACAAACTTGGAAGAATTTAAGATTATAGAGAAGCTGAGGCCTTAATTAAAAATAAGCCTTGCTAACTCTAATTCAAATCAATAGATGGGCCTTGCTAAAATTAAAGGTAGATAGAGAGGCCTTGCTAAAAGAGAGGTTAAGCATTGCTAATAACTAATTGTCAACTTTATGCTTGTTCAGTTGGGCTTATAATGAGAAATAAAGTATCTGGTAAAGAACTTCAAGAACATAAGCCAGTTGCAAATCAGAAACTCCTTGAAGATATGAAACAAGGAGCCCAGCCAAGGGTCCATTTGTCACTTTGCATTGAAAAGGTAGAAAGGTCAGAACGAGGAAGAGCCATATCCCTTCCTCCCTTCTGTGACCCCTCCTCATAAAAAGACCACCGATCCATTTCAAGGATCAAACTACCCATGCTTAATTGCTTTTTTTCCTAAGTAGCATAGGAAGTAAAAAGTTGGTGGTAACTGGGTCATGAATATGTATTTGTATTCAATACTTCTGTCAATAAAAAGCCTGTATTCACCTGTGCTCGGGGCCATGTGTATTAAGGGGTGACCTGACACATCAGCCCAGTGCTGTGAATAAACATACACTTTTTAACCCTAAAACAATTAAAGAGTCTTTGTCTGTCTCAGATGGATATTGATAGCAGATCATATCCATATTTTAGTGAATCAGCCTTAAAATGAATCCAAAAATTGCATGTGGAAAAAGGAAAAGAACTTGTGGGTTTGGGAAGACGAGGATGGATTTTGATAACAGAACATAGGAAACAGAACCAACAGAAGGAACAATTGTTTTTGGAACACTCCCATGTGGAGTGACAGAAGAAGGTTATAGTCTTGAGCTCAGATTTGTTTGTGCAAGTGAAACAACAACAACAAGAACAATGATGATAATGATTATAATAACAACGATAATGATAATGATAAAAATATAACACAATAATATATATTTATATACATAATTAAAAATTGATAATGTGAAATACTGTTGACAGAATTGATTTGTGAGCTTTGGCTGCTCACTGTAACAATAACACCCTACAAAAAAGGACTGACTAAGACCCAAATGTCAGTGGTAAACTGCAAATTTTATACAAAGAATAAAGGAGGAAGGGGTGAAATAGGCTGTTTCTATATGGTTTGGTGATGCTGTGATGCGAAATGCTTTGTTTGTTCTTGTGAAAAACACAGTGATTAAGACTGCTGGGTTTTTCATGTACCAGACTATCTACAAGCTGCAGGATTGGTTGAACAGGTGAAGGAGTTGTTAAAAGAGAAGTTCATGAAATGAGGAGATGGGAACCTGTCCTGGTGGAGAACCCATCTCCCAGATGTGTTCCATGCCCTTAACAATGGGCCCACTGGGGAAATGGAAACCCCTGGGTGTGCAGGGCTGCACCCAATTTGCAAACACAACCATGGAGAGTGAGACTTGGACTGCCTGGGAAATTGTTCTGGGTGTGATGGCCCCTGACAGGGCCACCCCAGAAGCTGCAGGGCTGGACCTTCATGCACTGGAATGAATTAGGAAAAAGCAGAAGCAAATGAAAGTTAACAATAGAAGAATAGGAATTCAGATTCCTCCAGGACGCTTTGGTTTGGTAACTGCTCACTTGAGCTTGGCCTTGCAAAGTGTTGATGTCATGGGAGGAGGAATTGATGCAGATTATCAAGGAGAAATTGAAGAAATTATGTTAAAAATGAATGAACAAGATTGGATGACTCAACCCCATGACAAATTATCTCAGATATTGATATTGCAGTTTAAAAACGATTGTGCAAAAAGGAGATCCACCTCCAATCACCTCTGTTCATGGAGATAAAGAGTTTGGATCCAGCAGACCTAATAATGGAGCCAGAGTGTGGGTCCAGAGGCCAAATGGCCCTCCAGAGGCAGCTGAAGGAACAGCTCTGGGGAAAGACAACACTGAATCCTGAAACCTGGGTAGGAACAATGGGAGTTTGACCCTGCAGCCAAGTGTTCTCTGCCACAACAAGCTGATGTTATGGGATATTGTTTTACAGATGCTGCCAGACCAAATCTCCCTGTTTGCCCCAAGGACCCCTTTGGACAATGCTCTGATCCACGGGGCTCCATGTGAAGGCTGATGTGACACTGAGGGACTTGCACACCAATTCCAGCCAGGAGCTGGAAATTGGGATCCTCTCCCCTTCGGCTGGAGAAGTGCCAGGTCCCAGTCCCTGACGGGCACCCAGGCTCCTGGCTGGAATTGGTGTGGAAGTCCCTCAGTGTCACATCAGCCTTCACATGGAGCCCCGTGGATCAGGGCATTTTCCAAAGGGGTCGTTGGGGAAAACAGGGAGATTTGGTCCGGCAGCATCTGTAAAACAATATTGACTTGTTGTGGCAGAGAACACTTGGCTGCAGGGATATATTCTCATGCTTCATGCTCAGGTTTCAGGATTCAAACAGTTGTCTTTCCCCAGAGCTGTTCCTTCAGCTGCCTCTGGAGGGCCATTTGGCCTCTGGACCCACACTCTGGACCAATTATTAGGACTGGTGCGTCCAAACCTTTTATCTCCACAAACACTGCTGACTGGAGGTGCATCTTCTTTCACAATCGCTTTTAAACTGCAATATCAATATTTGTGATAACCTGTCATAGGTTTGAATCATCCAATGTTCTTCATCCATTTTTAACAGAATTTCTTTAATTTCTCCTTGATAATTTGCATCAATTCCTCCTCCCATGACATCAACACTTTGCAAGGCCAAGCTCAAGTGAGCAGTTACCAATCCAAAGCGTCCTGGAGGAATCTGAATTCCTATTCTTCTGTTGTTAACTTTCATTTGCTTCAGCTTTTTCCTAATGAATTCCAGTGCATGAAGGTCCAGCCCTGCAGCCTCTGGGGTGGCCCTGTCAGGGGCCATCACACCCAGAACAATTTCCCAGGCAGTCCAAGTCTCACTGTCCATGGTTGTGTTTGCAAATTGGGTGCAGCCCTGCACACCCAGGCGTTTCCATTTCCCCAGTAGGCCCATTGTTAAGGGCATGGAACACATCTGGGAGATGGGTTCTCCACCAGGACAGGTTCCCATCTCTTCATTTTATCAACTGCTCTCTTAACAACTCCTTCACCTGTTCAACCAATCCTGCAGCTTGTAGATAGTCTGGTACATGAAAAACCCAGCAGTCTTAATCCCTGTGTTTTTCACAGGAACAGAGAGAGCATTCTGCATCATAGTATCACCAAACCCTATAAAAACAGCCAATTTCACCCCGTCCTCTTTTATTCCTTGTATACAATTCACAAAGTTTACCATTGACATTTGGGTCTTTGCCAGTTCTTTTTTGTAGGGTATTTAGTGTTACAGGGAGCAGCGAAAGCTTACAAATCGGTATTTTCAGCATTATTTCACATTATTGATTTTTAGTTACTTATATAAATATATATGATTGTGTTATATTATTGTTATTTCTATTGTTATTGTTATTATTTGTCTTGGACAGACAAACCTGAGCTCAAGACTAAAACCTTTTTCTGTACCTTCATGTGGGAGCATTCCAAAAACAACTGTTCCTTCCGTTGGTTCTGTTAACAAAATCCATCCTTCTCTTCCCAAACCCACAAGTTCTTTTCCTTTTTCCATATGCAATGTTTGGATGCATTTTAAGACATCCTGCGGTTCAGCCTCTTTTAACCAACTGCCCCATTGCTCGCACGGTGCCAGTGAACTCTGGGGGGGGCTTCCCTTCTGGGAATTTCAGATGAAACTGATTCCTTACATTTACATTTAAAAAGTGGTATTTTGTTGGGATCTGGCCAGACTTTGCCAATTTTGTTTCACCAGTGGGCAGGGTCAGCACCAAAGGCACAAACACCACCTGAAGGAATCAGTGTCACTTACTGCAGCTCCAAGCAGCAAAGGATCACAAAAGGAGCAGCTCAGCAATGCACCCAATCATCACTGCCAAAGATTGGCTGCAGGGATTAACAAAGATCCAGTTGCCCTCAGACTTTGCCATCCCCAGATCCACCCATCACCTGGGGAAGCTGTCACAGCCAAGGACTGGAGAGCCACTCCTGGACACTGGGAAATCCTGCAGGTGCCTCCAGCCACAGGTGAGCCTCAACCCCCGCTGTGAGAGAGGGCCCAGCTTTGATAGTGCTGAAGAAACAAACTGACAGCACTTCTGGTGTGGGAACATCTGCTTTCATCCTCCTCTTGGGTCCCTAGCAAAGCCTGGCCAGGCCTCAAGGAGGAACCAAGGGAGTTGACTCTGACCATACACCCCAAACAAGGCCAGATGTCAGATTTCATGGCCTTGTCTGGCTTCTAAACACAGAAAGGTCAATCCATGCTTCATTGATGAGTGGATACATCTATCACAGTGCTAATGACCATGCATATTTCAGTAATGAGCAGATAGACAGATAACCTTTGGTTGGAAGGTTCATCCAGAGGTGACCTTAGGCTCGGGGCCTGTTGTTCAGGCCTCACTCAGGGCCTGTTGTTCAGACCTTGGCACTTCAGGGACGAGGTTTAGTGCTGGGCTTGACACTGCTGGGTGACTGGCTGGACTGGATGAGCTCAGAGGTGTTTTCCAGCATAATGGATTCTGTAATTGCAGGATTCTAACTGCTGCATTCAGCTAGCTCCATTACTTAGCAGCATAACTTTGGTCCAAAAGCCCCCTCTTGCTCAGCTCTTGTGGCCTAAGGCTTCAGCTCCTTCAGCTCCTGGTGCTGAGCTGCTCACGCTGAACGCGACGACTCAGAGAGAAGAACAGAGTTCATCCAATTCCTTCTGGGACACAGAGAGGGGAGGTGTGAAAACAGGAGCATTGTTTGGTGTGGCCACTTCTCTGCCCTTCACACCTTACAGGGCTTTGAAGCAGCCAAGAGCTTTCTCCAGGAGTTCAATGAAGCAGCTGTTCCTGCTCCCAGGTCTGGCTCTTCCCACTCTCTGATTTTGACTGGTTTTGTCCCTCTTGCTGTGCCCTCTATTCCCCTAGGGCTCGGTGGCTGCTGCCCAGGATTTGTGGGACTGGCACAGATCAAGGGGTCGAGCCCCTCCTTTCTGTGCCCTTGGAGCTGCCTGGTCACAGCAGCCTTTCCCATCTGGAAGCTCCACATGGAGAGGGAGTCTCCAGCTCTGTTCCTGGCGCAAGGTGCAGGAGCCCAGGGCTGCCATCTCAAGTCCCTGCTGGCACTGAGGGCTCCCAGGTGCCTCAGGCTGCTGTGACACCGCTGCACAGGGAGGGAAGCATGGCAGAGGCTGCACTGAAAGTCAGCTCCATGTGCTGCTGTTGGTACTGCTGGTGTGGCTGCTGTTGCTGCTGCTACTGGTGCTGCTGCTGCTGCTGGTGCTGCTGGTGCCGCTGGTGCTGCTGCTGGTACTGCTGGTGCTGCTGGTGCTGCTGATGCTGCTGGTGCTGGTGCTGCTGGTGCTGCTGGTGCTGGTGCTGCTGGTGCTGGTGATGCTTCTGGTGCTGCTGCTGGTGGTGCTGGTGCTGCTGCTGCTGCTGATGTTGGTGATGCTTCTGATGCTTCTGGCACTGCTGGTGCTGCTGCTGCTGGTGCTGGTGCTGCTTGTGCTGCTGGTGCTGCTGCTGCTGGTGCTGCTGGTGGTGCTGGTGCTGCTGCTGCTGCTTCTGATGCTGCTGGCACTGCTGCTGCTGCTGCTGGTGCTGCTGGCACTGCTGCTAGTACTGCTGCTTCTGCTGCTGGTGATGCTGGTGCTGCTGCTGGTGCTGGTGCTGGCGGTGATGCTGGTATTGCTCGTGCTGCTTCTGCTGGCACTGCTGCTGCTGGTACTGCTGCTGCTGGCACTGCTGGTGCCGCTGCTGCTGCTGCTGCTGTTGTTGCTGCTGAAACTGCTGTTGCTGCTGGTGCTGGTGCTGCTGCTGGTACTGCTGCTGGTACTGCTGGTGCTGCTGGTGCTGCTGGTGCTGGTGCTGCTGGTACTGCTGGTGCTGGTGATGCTGCTGCTGCTGCTGCTGCTGCTGCTGCTGCTGCTGCTGATGTTGGTAAAGCTTCAGGTGCTGCTGCTGCTGCTGCTGCTGCTGATGTTGGTGATGCTTCTGGTGCTGCTGCTGGTGGTCCTGGTGCTGCTGCTGCTGCTTCTGATGCTGCTGCTGCTGGTGCTGCTGGTGGTGGTGCTGCTGGTGGTGCTGCTGGTGGTGGTGCTGCTGGTGGTGCTGCTGGTGGTGCTGGTGCTGGTGCTGCTGGTGCTGGCGCTGCTGGTGTTGGTGATGCTTCTGGTGCTGCTGCTGGTGGTGCTGCTGCTGCTGCTGGTGGTGCTGGTGCTGGTGGTCCTGGTGCTGCTGCTGCTGCTTCTGATGCTACTGGCACTGCTGGTGCTGCTGGCACTGCTGCTGGTGCTGCTGCTGCTGCTGCTGCTGCTGGTGCCTGCGGTGATGCTTCTGCTGCTGCTGTTGTTGCTGCTGGTACTGCTGGTGCTGCTGGTGCTGCTGCTGATGTTGGTGATGCTTCTGGTGCTGCTCCCGGTGCTGCTCCCGGTGCTACTGGTGCTGCTGGTGCTGGTGCTGCTGTTGGTGCTGGTGATGCTGCTGCTGGTGCTGGTGCTGGTGGTCCTGGTGCTGCTAGTGCTGCTTCTGATGCTGCTGGCACTGCTGGTGCTGCTGGCACTGCTGCTGGTACGGCTGCTGCTGCTGCTGGTGATGCTGGTTCTGCTGCTGCTGGTGCTGGTGGTGAGGCTGGTATTGCTCGTGCTGCTTCTAGTGCAGCTGCTGCTGCTGGTTCTCCTGCTGCTGGTACTGCTGCTGGTGCTGCTGGTGCTGACACTGCTGGCGCCACTGCTGCTCGTGCTGCTGCTGTTGTGGCTGCTGAAACTGCTGGTGCTGCTGCTGCTGGTGCTGCGATCATTTTTCCAGCACTGCCCCAGACTGAGGGATCAGATCCAGGCACTGCTGCTGCTCCCTTGGGACCAGCCCCAGTTTGGTTCTTGCTGTCAGTGCCAGCAGAAGCTGTGGCTGGAGCAGTGGGTGCTGACAGTGCCCCAAGGCCCGGGGCTGGAGGGGTCCCTGGGCTGGGGCTGGGAGGGAGCTGCCCCTTGTTCTCCCTCTGCCTCACGCAGAGCTGGGCCGGGCACAAGTGGGGCAGCAGAGCCAACAGGGAGCCTGCGAGTCTCTTCCAGCCGTGCCTGCTCAGAGTTTGGCCTTGGAGCTTCAGGTGGGCAAAGGCAGCTGCTCTGCTCCCTCTGCGTGTCCCCGTGTTCAGCAGTGCTGCTCCATCAGTCTGTGCCCAGCAACGGGGAAAAGCCTCAGCCCTGCAGGGCCAGGAGCTGCCGGGCTCTGCCTGAGCAGCTCAGCCAGCGGGAAGGGAGCTGCTCCACATGGGAACCAAGAGCAAAGGACACCTGTTTTTCATAGCATGATTTCTGTTTTAAGGGGAAAAATGTGGAAAATAAAAGAAAAAATCTTCTATAAAATGTGAAAGATAAAAAGTGTGCAGTGAAAAATCTTCTATAACTTGGAATTAAGGTGTAATTGGTTTTTGAAACATAAAACTCAGTTATGTACTTTGTAAATGTGCTGGTGGCATGATGCATCTTACCGGCCTCAGTATCCTTTTTGAAAAAGTTTTTGGGGTTTGATTCCAATATTGTTCTTTTAAATTGTGGTGAAATTGGAGTGAAGCAAGAAGAAACTGCTTTGCGCCTTGCCAGCTCCAAGCAGCACTGGGAATCTAAACTCTATCAAACCCCAAATCCTTTAGAAGATGTCCTTCCTTCTCACCCTGTGAATGAGCTGCACATTCCCTTTCAAACATTCAGGGGTTTCTTAAAGATGCAAAGTCCCACTTACAGCTTTTTGCTCTGGTTTGGAAGTGCAGAAGGGCGATTCTTCATTCATCAGCTCCAGACTGCACTGCCTCAGGACACAGCAGTGGCACTTCTAGAGGAGGAAGAAAGTGCAATTGCACAATTCCAGCCAAAAAGAAAGGAAGAGTGGGACATAGAAAAAATCCTGTGCAGATGCAGGCATTCAGCTGGGACTGTGGAGAGTTTGGCTTCTTGCCAATTGGATGTGTGTCCCTAACTGCAATCTCTTAGCCTGCAGGAGGGTCTCACTCACCTGCAAAAGTAGAAAGCTCAGGCGGTGTGCTGGGAACAGGCTCGTGTGATGCAAAGCTGTCAGAGCAATGTGAGGGCAGAGTGAGCCCAGCTGTGCCTGGGGCTGAGCCCAGCAGAGCCTTGGCAGAGCCCAGAGCAGCCTCAGCATCCGCAGAGCCCGGCTGCAAGGAGAGAAACCAGAAACCGCCCGTCAGCTGCAGGCTCCTGTCCCCTTGTCCCAGCCAGCTGTGGTGCCCAGGCCATGCTGGCCGTGCTCAGAGCTGGGCCCAAAGCTGCCCATCACTGCTGCCTCTGGGAGCAGAGCAGGAGGGCAGGACATGTGCCCAGCCTGCAGCCAGCCACGGCAGATCCAGCCCCTCAGCAGCTGCCCAGAGACAAAAAGCAGCTTGGCAGCCAACTGAAGAATTGGTTGCATCCAGCCCAGCCAAGGGGGGAACCTTTGGTGCTGGCCAGGCTGTGCCATGCCCAGATCTGGGAGCATCCCCTGGCTGTGGACTCACCTGCAAATTGGGTGTGGAGCGAGTCTTTGAAGAAGACATGCCAGAATTGAAATCCATCATCTTCAGCTGGCCAGCCGGAGGAAGAGATTGCCATCTTGAGGTTGCACTTGGTGTCTCCAGCAGCAGTCCCACCTGGTAACAGCTTCTCCAGGGGCTCCTTCTCCTTGCCTATGGGCCAGACCAGGCTGTCACTGCTCTGTCCAGGGTTCCAGCCATCAGTGAAGCAGACAAGCAAAACCAGGGGGAATGGTGGCCACCAGTGCTTGCCACAGCAGGTGTCCAGCTCAGCTCCAGCCCAAGAGCTGTGTGTTCCCTTCTGATGACCCCTGCTCAGAGCTACAGGCAGGACAAAAACAGCCTGGTTTGCTTTGCCCCTGATTGCCAAGAAATGTGTGGAGCTGTTACCTGCCAGGCCCCTGGATCCAACTGTGCATGTGGATCTCTCCCATCTCCTAGGGCAGATGAACACCCTGCATCCAAGGATCACGGAAAAGGTCTTCTAAGGATGGCCTGTCGTTCTAATTGGGAACGGCGGGAAGAACGACACGGACTCTCAAGGGAGTTAGAACAGGAGAGAATCTCTAGTTTATTGTTACAGCCATGTTATATAGACTAGTTCGTGAAGAGTACAGAAAGGAAACTCTTATTGGTTAGTAAAATACTACATTACCATCATTGGTCAGTGGGGTTTACCACCCCCTGACCTTCTCCTGTAAGGAAAACACGGGAATCAGAAAACAGCACCTGCAGGCTGTTTTGTGTCTTTGAGGATTGTTTTGAATCCTCCCATGAATTTCCCAGGCTAGCTTCTCAGGCAGGGCTGGCAGGCCATGGGCCTACAGCCTGCTCCAAAGCTAGCATCCACAATGGCCTGTCCAAGGGTTGCATGGACAAACACCTCTTAATAATATCTTGGCATTCTGAAGAGAGAAACCAGGAATCAGCAGTCAGTTGGAGAAGTTGCTGCCCCCTTCCAGTGCCCAACCCATGCTGGGTGTGCCCAGAGCTGGGCCTAAACTTCCCCATGGATTCCCTGTTTGCAGGAGAGCAGGACATGTGCCACCTCCTCAGCAGCTGCCAGAGCAGGATGCTCATGAGCCCGCTGCTGTCTCCCAAGCCCGGTGTTCCCCATGTGCCCAGAGATGAGGATTCACCTTGGGAGAGCCGTCCTGGGAACAAGATCCGCCCTCAGATCATCTGCTGGCCCCTCATGAATGGGTGCTTCCCTATGACCAGCTGGTACAGCAGGAGGCCCAGGGACCAGATTGTTGCTGCCTGGCCATGGTAGCGTTGCTGGTGGATCCACTCAGGTGGGCTGTAGGACAGGGTTCCTGTTGAACACAGATGGAGCTCATCAGGGAGATGCTGCTGCTCCCAGAGCCTCGCCCCAGCATCCCTGGGCATGTGGGGGCTGCCCCAGCGGCACACAGGGTGACCCACTGCCCTCTCGCCAGCACCTGGGACTTGGCTACAAACCCAGGGCTGGAAAAGAAGCTACTGCTGCTGGAAGAGGGCAGCAGGAGCACTGGGGAGGCCCAACCATGATAAGCAAATAAAAACCCACCCCATGGTAGAGAAAAACACACTCTCCTCCCTGCCTGCATGGCCTCCAAAAAATTGTTAATAAGCCAAGGCAAAGGTGGGGAGCAGAGGAGTTCAAGCCCTTGCTCACTGATGCACCAAAATCTCTGGGGCATGGGGTCAGACCCCTGCCCTCTGCTACCCCCATGGGGGTTTTTGTCAGGCTGGCTGTCCCAGCCCCAGCCCAGGGCACAGTGGGTGCTGAAGGCTGTTGGCAGGGCTGGGAGCTGGCCCCCCTCACACCCCCATTCAAATCAATTTGGCTCAAGCATTAATCCCATCCCGGCAGCAACACGGGGAATCCCCGGTGCCACACCCAGGCTGGGCCATGAGATGGCCAGGAGCATCCCCTGCAAGGGCTCACCTGCAAACTGGGTGTAGGCTGTGTCTTGCAGGAAGGCGCCACAGCCAAAGTCGATCAATTTCAGCTCCCCTGTGGCCAGGTCGAGCAGGATGTTCTCCGGTTTTATGTCCCTGTGCAGGACCCCGCAGCTGGTGCAGTGCTGCACGGCCTCCAGCAGCTGCCTAAACAGCCCCCGCGCCTCCTCCTCCGGCAGGAACCTCCGCTCCGCCAGCAAATGCGAGAGGTCCTGGCACCGCTCTGGACACTCCAACACTAACACGAAGCTGTCGGGGAGCTCAAGCCACTCCAGCAGCTGAATGACTGCAGCACAGCCAGAGGACACCCTGTCCAGCAGCACGATCTCCAGGGGAGCACGGGTGCCGTCGGGCTGCGGGAGGAGCACGGTGCTGTCAGTGGGGCTGAGGCCATGCCAGGGCTCTGGGACCCCTCAGCCAGCCCGGGATGCTCTGCACACCTCGCTCACCCCCACGCCCGCTCTCCCCGCAGGGCTCTCGGCGGCCCCCACCCTGCCCGGCCCCGGCTCATCCCTGCCCGGCACGCCCCGGCTTCTGCCGCTGGCCCCGCTCACTCACCAGCTCGCCCCAGAGCCGGACGTGATCCCGCAGCACACATTTGATGGCCACCTGTGAGCAAGGAGCAGCAGAGGGTTGAGCTCGCTGCCCGCCCCGCCGCACCCCCGCCATCTCCTCCGCCCCCTCCTCCTCCTCCTCCTCCTCCTCTGCCCACCGCTCACCGGGGCACCGTCCAAGAGTCGTGTGGCCGCGAAGACGCTGCTGAAGCCGCCGCGCCCCAGCAGCGGGCCCAGCTTGTAGCACTGCTGCAGGGCCTCCTGCGCCTTCCCTGGCGGCGAGTCGCGGCCATCAGCGCTCGGCCCGGAGCCAGGAAAGGCCCCCGAGCGCTCCCCGACCTCCCCGGGCCGGGCATCCGCAGGCGTTCCCTCATTGGAACGCGGCAGCGGCGGCTCGGGGCCAGCGGCCGCGCTGCTGAGCGGCGGAGCTCGGGCCGGGGAAGCCGCAGCGGAGGCGGCGGCAGCGGCCGCGCCGCCTGTGTCCTCCGCGGGCCCCGGGAGGAGCCGGGGCCGGGGGCAGGGCCGGGGTCGGGGCCGGGGCCGGGGTCGGGGACGGGGTCTGGACCGGAGCCTGCGTCGGGGCCGGGGCCGAGATTGGGCCAGGCGGAGCCAAAGGGCAGCGATTCCGCCCCAGCCCCAGCCCCAGGCAATGATGCCCGCCCAGCAGCGCCAGCGCCAGCACAGCCAGAGCCGGGCGGAGGCGAGACCACGGCGGGACGGCCGCGGACGGGGACGGGGACGGGGCAGCCCCGCAAGGGCCCGTGGGCGGGCCCGGGGGCGGGCCAGGGGCATGGCCCGGGCGGGCTCGGGGAGAGGGAACCTGGAAGAGGAGGGGACGCAGGAAAAGGGAGACCCGGAGGGAATGTGGGACAGTGGGAAAGGGAGAGGAGAAACAGAAAAGCAATAAATTTGATGCTTTCGCTGCTGCTGCTGCTGCTGCTGCTGCCGCTGCCGCTGCCGCTGCAACTGAAGCACCGGGACCGTTTGTCCCCGTGTCCGTTTGTCCGTTGCCCGCTCGGCCCCGCCTCGAGCCCCGCGCTCCCTGGGCAGCCCCTGAGCCTAGCCAAACACGGGAACTTTGCCCTGTTGAGCCAAGAGCCAGAGTCTTGACTCCTGCACAGGGGCACAGGAATGCCCTTGGTTGCTGCTGTGCCTCGTCCCTGCTGAGGGTCAGACACCATCTGAGCACATTCCCTGAATGCAGAATTTGTACCTGACCCAAGCACTGCACTTGTGTCTCCAGCATTGCTTTCCAAGTAAAACAGCGGAAGGCAAACTGTGTATAGCTCATGGTATTTTACAGTGTCTAAAACTTGCCAAGTCTCAGATCTTAGAGGTGAGATCCATTTGGAATGAATGGGATGGAGAAAGTGCAAGATGGAAAAGAGAAACATAAAAATAAATAGAGAAAAACATATTGGTTGTTTCTTTTGATTTTATTTTCATTTCATAAAGAAGTGGTTTCAATTTTCCCAGAATCTTCTCCACAGTCCTTTCTGTTCTTTCCAAAAACCTGTCCTGGAGAAGAAGGCGCAGCTCCTGTCACAAGATGTGCCCCCAGCTGCAGCTTCTCTTGGCTTCCCACACAGTGACTGCAGCACAACTCTTGCAGCAAAGCAGGACAAATGTTTGAAGAACTTGACAACTTGTTCTTTCTTTTCCTTCTGGACAGTGGAGTTGTGCCATTGGTAAGGTTTTCACTGTTCCTCTTCTAGCCAAAGAAAACATGATGAGGTACCAGGAATTGTTGGGGAATACATGCCTGGCTGAATGTGGAGAAAGAATCTCCAGAGCCTGCAGCCAGAAGTGGAGAGCTCATCATTCCAATAGCCCCATGGACATCTTGAAAGTGATCTGGAACATGAAGATGGGCTGACAGAGGGAGTTTCTTTCTGTGTTTAGTTTAGATGATTCTACATCTCTTGCACTGGGAGAAATCAAGAGCACAATCAGTTGATGATAAGCATCAGAACATGATAAGCTGGACCTGTCAGTGGATGAGAGAAAGACTGTGAAAAGGAGAAATGCAGGGAATGACTTGGTAAACTTTGTATATAAGAAGGCACATTTTTTCCTAATAATTCCCAATTCATTCCCTTTGCTTCTATCCTTTTAAAAAGGCCAACTGCATGTCAGATTCCCCATGAAATGAGAACACTGAGCTTGTGGGACTGCCTGAAAGGTGCCCTGTTCCTTTTTGTCATGGGTTAGCTTCACCTTTAAGACTGAGTGAAAAAAAGAGGAAGTTGAAGCTACTGGTGACTGATGGGAGTTTTTCTTCCTGACCAATTATCAGCCATTTCCAAGAATTGACAGCAGATCTGACCATTAAAAAGTGAATTCAACTTGTAAACACCCCCTTAAGAAGTATACTCAGAGCTGTCTCGTTCTCTTTCTGGTTTCCGGCGTTTGAGAGGTAACAAGCTCTGTGTTGGTTTCCCCCCCCCCTCCCAGGCCCGGGACAAGGCCGCAGGGATGGGGGGGGGAGGAGAGAAAAAGCCGAGCTTAACACTTTTGTTTAGTTTTCAAGGTCTGCTGTTAGACTGAAACCTGACACTATGAACTTTTGCAGCTTTCTTAAAACTTTTAATTCTTTTACTACCTGAATAAACAAACAGATTACTCCTTTTTCTTAAAAAAAAACAGAGAGAGACAATTAACATGTAAGACATCATAAAACCACCAAAAACAGTGAAGATAAGAGTTAAGTTTAAATAAGAAAGAGAGAAAAGGAGATGCTTGTTGCTGAAAAGTCTTTCTGTTACAGCTATGGAGATGGACAGTAGTTTAAAGACTCCTTTAATTCATGACTAGAGTATGGGAGGAATAGAGTATTCAAAGTGTGGACTTTAGAAAAAGTAGTTGTGATAACTGTGAGTTGCTGGAACTTAGGAGTGAAGTGAAGATTTTGAAGCTTTAAAAGAGCCAGAGAGATGGCTGTTTTCCAGGAGGGCTCACAGAGAGAAATGAAGAAGATTTCTACCTTTGAATTATTTATCCTTAAAAATGGCATCCCAGGACTTAGAATGACCCATGCACACCTCGGAGGAGTGTACACTGGGAGGAGTAGACTCTAGAAACTCCATGGATTAGCAGAAAGAGACTTCTGTTTCTCTGCGGAGACTGATGAAAAGACTCTAAAAATTGAGACTGTTTTTGACCACCAAGATTCTAAATTTTTTTGTCTCTATGTTGTTATGCGTACAAAGAAATGATCAAGTAGTGAAAAGTAAAAGAGTTCTCTGAAAGTTTATTTTGGTATTCTTATTCTAGTAGTTTGTTAATAAACTGTCTTTATTCCTTTTAAGTTTTAAGCCTGTTTTGCTCTTATTTTAATCCATATCTCTAGCAAAAAATAAGTAAGTTTTTGTTACTAGCTTAAAACCACGACAGCAGGGCTTGCAGGTTTATGGCATTTGTCCTTGCTGCCCCTCATGTCCCACTACCCCACAAAGAGCCCCGAGCCACCCGTGAGGGACAGGCCCTGCTGTGCCAGGCCTGGGCTCAGGGCTTGGCCTTTCTGCTTCCTCCAACCCAGCCAGGGCTTGCTCAGCATTGCAGTTCCCTGTGCTGTGCCCCAAGCTCACTCGGCCCCTGCTGGAAAGGGACTTGAGGTACCTCGATCCGCTCGGGCAGTGCATGGGAGAAAACAACAAACTTCCCAGGAGGGGAGAAACAAGCTTTTACTTGCAAAATTTAGAGAATGAAGTACTTGGGAAATCATAAAGTGACATGGAATTACAGTAAAGCACTTCACAGAGCACTGACTAATCAAACTCTAACCTGTCCAACTTCGAGTTATACAGATTTGGAGAAAAGGAATTCAAGAGAAGAGAGAGGGACAGAGATCCACAGTCGGCCTTGGATCCAGCGCCATCTCAGCTGCTGTGAGCTCCAGGGCTGTGGCACATGTCAGTGTCTGTAAGAGACGCTTTTGGGGTGTGGACGTTCCGGGACACAGCAGAGACCTCTATAATCAAGTTAAATGTTAGTAGTTTATTTCAGGGCATGGGGGAGAGAGAGAACCTGCTAGGAACCAGCAGACAAAGCTCAAAGCAGGCTCAGAGGGAACAATACAAAAGGAGTAAAATATGAATACATGAGTTCTAGATTTAAGATAGCTAAGAAAGAGAGTAACAGAACAGAAGTGAGAGAGCTGGGAAAAGAGCATAAAGAAGTAAAAAGAGCAGGAAAAAGAGTGTAGAAAAAGTGAGGCAAGAGAGACAAGAGAGCGTAGCAAGAGTGAAGCAAGAGAGACCAAGAGCAAGCAAGAGAGCATAGCAAGAGAGCGAGCTCTCCTTTACAATTGCTTATATAACCTATACATTGAATATTTTATTCCTTCACTAACCAATCTTTCTAAGTATACTAATACAGTAACATTTGTGTGTGACCTATAGAAATCGCTGCTTTTGCATATTTTTAGTTATCTCAGGGTCCTTCAGACCTTTCCTTATAAGGCTGGGAAGAGGGGTCTTAGCTTAGTTTTATTGGGGGAAAGAATGTGTTCTGGCATACCAGACCGGCTTCTTTGAATTATTCAAACTGTTCTTTCATTTGTATTTCTTCCTTAGCCTCTCTGGCTAAAAAGTCATATTTATAATTTCTTTCTAATTCTACCTTCCCAACAAGTGTCACACCCGTGTCACAGCCTCACCTGCTGTGGTTCCTCTCCCAGGTGGGGTTTTTGGGGTGCCAGGGGCTTGGCAGCCACTTTGGGGCTGGAGCAGAGGCTGCAGTGCCTGGGCTGGGGCAGTGACTGCACCACCCATGCAGAACTTGTTCTGCCCCCCAAACACACCCTGGAGATATCTGAGGCCATTCATCATTTCTCTGCTCTCCAGCACCAAGGCAACGCACTCTGGCTGCAGCTCTGAGCTCATGCCCATGGCAACTACCCCTGACAATGGGGCTCCATGGAGCTGCTCTCAGGAACCCCCCAAGAGCTGGGAAGTGCCCCAAAACTGCCTCAGAAATGTGGGATACCCCAAAATCTCTTCAGGAATGTGGAATATCCAAAAACTCACTCAGTAACGGACATGCCCTCCCTTCATCATTCCCAAACTTTGGCTGTCTCATTGCAGGCCCCACCCCACATCCCCAATCCCAACCCCAACCCATCCCATCCCTGCTGGACATCAAGACCCCCTTCCCAAGCCTGATTTCCCCCATTTCACACCTCCCAAACTCCATCACACCTATCCTGCCCCACCCAATGCCCATCTCACCCCTCCTGATTTGCATCCCACTTCACCCAATCCCCTTCCAACCCCATTCCACCTGATGCCTTCAGAAGGCTGACCTATAACAGAGGCTAGACAGAGTTAAGAATAAAGTTTATTAAAAGGCCTTAAAGGATACACCTTGGGCAGTACAAGAGCCTGCCCAGGGCTACACCCAAAATGGACCAAAAATGGTCAAAAAAACCCCAACAAACCAACTCATCATGAGGTCTCACATTTTTAGAAGTTTAGGACTATCTGGATATTGGGGTTCATGGTCCAATTATAGCTTCAGATGATGAAGTCCTGTCCTTCTTGTTTTCTCTCTTCAGTCCACCCTTGTTTATGCTTTTGAGCCTGAAACGTGTAATGATTGTCCTTGGTATCACGCTAGAAAAGGAATTGTTTTGTCTACCTACTCTGTGAAGAGAGCTCAGTAACAAAACAGGAAGTTCAAAAATACAAACCTAGACAGTGCAAAATATGAAAAATATGGAAGCTAAAACTTAAGGCATCACACCCTGAGGGGTTGTGGAATCCAATAGTTTTCAGTGGCACTGTGCAGTTTTCAGTGGCATTGAGTAGTTTTGAGGTGACAGATAAAACTCTTGTTGCTTTGAGTGCCAAAAAATGGAGAAAACTCCACCAAATAGCTCCACAACCCCCAAGTATTTCCCTGAATACCAGATTACCTTGAAGCACTAGTAAAATATGAGCCTCTAGATGCCTTTGATGAATTTGTAGACTTTTACCCCAATTTTGTTTGTTTTAAAGGGATGAAGATGAATCAAAAGATAATCGGAACAAAACAAAAGGACCACCAGCCCAGTGTCTTCCCAACACAGATCACTGGGAATGTGGGTCATCAGGGTTCTGCCCAACGTGGGTCCTCTGATGGGGGATGGAGCTGGGACAGCGCACAAAGCTCTTCCTGCACTTGGAGCACTCACAGGGCTTCCCTTACTGGTGCCTCTGTTGGTGTCTGATCAAGTTAGAGCTCTGGGTGAAGCTCTTCCCACACTGGGGGCACTTGTAGAGCTTCTCCCCGGTGTGGCTGCGCCGGTGGGTGATTGTTGTGGTTTTAAACTAGTAACAAAATTTACTTATCTTCTGTTGTGAGATATGGATTAAAATAAGAGCAAAACAGGCTTAAAACTTAAAAGGAATAAAGACAGTTTATTAACAAACTATTAGAATAAGAATACCAAAATAAACTTTCAGAAAACTCTTTTTCTTTTCACTAATTGACTATTTCTCTGTACACATAACAACATAGAGACAAAAAAAAAAAATAGTTTTACAATCTTGGTCGTCAAAAACAGTCTCAATTTCTAGAGTCTTCTCATCAGTCCCCGTAGAGAAACAGAAGTCTCTTCCTGCTAATCCATGGAGTTTTTAGAGTCCACTCCTCCCATCTCACACTATTTTGAAGTGTGCAATGGGTCAAATTGAATCTAGGGATGTTATTTTTAAGGATAAGTGATTCAAAGGTAGAAATCCCCTTCAGTTGTTTCTGTGAGCCCTCCTGGAAAACAGCCATCTCTTTGGCTCCTTTAAGGCTTCAAAATCTTCACTTCACTCGCAAGTTCCAGCAACCCACAGTATTACAACCATCCTCTTCTTTTCTTTAAAGTCCACACTTTGAATACTCTATTCCTCCCATACTCTAGTCATGAATTAAAGGAGTCTTTAAACTACTGTCCATCTCCATAGCTGTAACAGAAAGATTTTTCAGCAACAAGCATCTTCTTTTTTCTCTCTTTCTTATTTAAACTTAACTCTTTTCTTCACTGTTTTTGGTAGTTTTATGATGTCTTACATGTTAATTGTCTCTCTTTCTCTGTCTGTTCTAAGAAAAAGGAGTAATCTGTTGTTTATCTAGGTAGTAAAGGAATTAAAAGAAGAAAGCTACAAGAGTTCATAGTGTCCGGTTTCAGTCTAGCAGCAGACCTTGAAAACTAAACTAAACTGCTAAACTGCTTTTCTCTCCTCCCCCCCCCTCCTCCCTGCGGCCTTGTCCCGGGCCTGGGAGGGGGGGAAAACCAAGACGGAGCTTGTTACCTCTCCAAAGCCGGAAACAAAAAGAGAACAAGACAGCTCTGAGTGTACTTCTTAAGGGGGTGTTTACAAGTTGAATTCACTTTTTAATGGTCAGATCTGCTGTCAATTCTTGAAAATGACTGATAATTAGTCAGGTAGAAAAACTCCCATCAGTCACCAGTAGCTTCAACTTCCCCTTTTTTCACTCGGTCTTAAAGGTGAAGCTAACCCATGACAGTGATGAGGTGAGAGTTTCGCTTGAAGCCCTTCCCGCACTCAGGGCAGCGGAAGGGCCTCTCCTCTGTTTGAATCCGCTGGTGCACGAGGAGAGTGGAGCTGATGCGAAACCTCTTCCCACACTGGAGAGACTCAAAGGGCCTCTCCCCAGTGTGGATCATCTGGTGAATGGTCAGTTGGGACCTCTGGCTGAAGGTCATCCCACATTCCCCACACTCATAGGGCTGTTCCCCAGTGTGGGTCCTCTGGTGGATGGTCAGGTGGGAGCTGTTTCTGAAGCTCTTCCCACACTGGGGACACTCGTAGGGCCTCTCCCCAGTGTGGATCTGCCGGTGCCTGACAAGGGTGGAGTTGTGCTTGAAGCCCTCCCCACAGTCAGGGCAGCGGAAGGGCCTCTCATCTGTGTGAATCCGCTGGTGAATGAGGAGATGAGAGCTCCTCTGAAACCTCTTCCCACACTCAGAACACTTGTAGGACCTCTGCCCAGTGTGGATGTGCTGGTGACGGATGAGTTCAGAGTTGCAGCTGAAGCCCTTCCCACATTTCCCACACTCATAGGCCCATTCCCCACTGTGGATCATCTGGTGGCAGATCAGTTTGCTGCTCCGGCTGAAGCTCTTCCCACACTCCAAGCACTTGTAGCGCTTCTCCCCATCCTGAAGCTGCTCATGGACCACCAGCTCAGAGCCCCGGCTGGATCTCCGGCTGCCTTCCCGGCACAGGATGGGTCTTTCCTCCTCAGAGCACCCTGGTCTGGGTTTGGATCCCCTCTTCCTGTGGGATCTCTGAAGCTTTTCCTCCCCGTGGGATTCCTGGAATGTGGAGCTGCTGAAGACAGCCTCTTCCATGAGGTTTTGCTGTGAGGATTTGTCCTCCCTGGTCTCCATCCTAAGTTCCTTGTCTGGGGGAGGAAGGATAAGGAGAGGATGGGATTTGCCTCCATACCAGAGGGAAGGGGAAGGAGATCCCCCCAGTGTGTCCCTGGCAGAATGGTATCAGCAGCAGGGTTGTCCTGCAGCCGGGGCCATGCTGGGCTGGGAGATGGAGCAGGAGAGAGGGGGAAAAGGGCACTGACTTCCTCCTCACCTGCCTGGGTGTCCTGGGGCATCTTCCTCTTCCTCACAGCGTCCTTCTCCATCCAGACAAGGTTTGGGATTGGGAAATCCTGGTTTGGGAGAAAACAAGGAATGAGCACAATGAGTTTGAATGTCTCTTGGCCCAAGTCCCTCTCTAGAAGCCACTGGATATCTGAGGTGTCTTGGTTTGAAAGGAAAGGTGTTTGCTAAGGAAGGCAGAAACCTCCACTGAAATTGATAAAAATGTAAGCAACAACCCCCTCTGAATTATTATAACCTTGATATCAAAGTGCTCTCAGATATTGATATAGGAATACGAATAGTTCTTTACTAAAGAAAGAAAAATGAAAATGCAGCAGGACAAAAAAAAACCAACAAAAACCAACAAAATAACAACTCACTGAGAGAATCAGAATACAACCTGACACCCTGTTGGTCAGGGTGTTGGAAGCAGTCTGATTAAATGGTGGCTACAGTCCGCATGGAGTGACAGATGTGGTTATGTTGAAGCAATGATCCCATAGAAGGCTGTAGCTTACCTCTGAAATTCCGGTGCTGTAGATGGGTCTTCTCTCTCCTCTGGGATACAAGTGGAGAAAGACTGCCTGTGGTGTTCTGATGCTCAGATTATATCCAGTAGGAATGTTTGGCTCCTCACCCTGGGTGGAGCATCTCACGATGGAATGATGTAATTTTATCAGTCATGCTGTGAGACTCAATGGCCCATTACCAGAAGCTATCCCCCTGGGGGGAGGATGGGTGGTGGGAGAGATAAAGAACACTGCCCCACCCAGTTTTAACAGCTGGCTCATTAACAGAAGACATCCCCCCCATTATGAGGGATGGGTGATGAAAGAGATAATGAAAACTGCCCCACCAGGTTTTAACAGATGGTGATAGAATGCATACTTTTGGTTACATCTTGCATTGCAACCTAAGACATGAGATCCATAAAAACCTCCCAAACACCAAGATTCAGCCCTGAAAATGCCTTCCAGGAGTTCCCCATCTCTGGTTTCCCTCCTTTGGTGTTCAGGGTTTCCTCCCTGTCCCAGCTGCTGAGGGTCACGCTTTTACTGGGGGTCCCCTGTCTACTCGGTCCCTGACCTCTTCAGGCTGCTGGGAGTGCCAGGAATTTGAAATGTTCCCCCTATTTCTATCTTCTCACTTAGGGATGCTGGTAACCCCCAGTATCCCCCCAAGGGGCATTTTCCACTCACCTCTGGAGCTCTTCATTCTCCAAACATCCTCCCCAAAAAACCCAACCCCTGAGGGACCCCTCAGGATATCTGGGCCGAGCTCCCCCTCCCCAGGCACCTGTTGGATTGGGGGGTGGGGGATGATGATCCCACAAGTAGGGGGCTATGAATTCAGGGAGTGCTCAACCTTGTGGTTCCTTCTATTTTTCCTGATCCACTTTTGTCCCTCCTTCAGGCTGAAGAAGCTGCTCAAGGAGTCAGAAGCAAAACTCCAAGACCCTTGGAGCTTCAGTCGGCCCCACTGAGGACAGGGACTGCCAAAGGCTCCCCAGGCACTGGTGAGAGCAGATTCTGGAGGCCAGGATTGCCGGGAGCCAAAGGCTCTGAGCAGGGAACTGCAATGCTGAGCAAGCCCTGGCTGGGTTGGAGGAAGCAGAAAGGCCAAGCCCTGAGCCCAGGCCTGGTACAGCAGGGTCTGTCCCTCACGGGTGGCTCAGGGCTCTTTGTGGGGCAGTGGGACATGAGGGCAGCAAGGACAAATGCCATAAACCTGTGTGACACTCCAGATCCTTATGGTACCAAGGGGCCAGTGGGACACTGTGGGAAGTTGTGGAACCAAGGGGATCATTTTGGCACTCTTGGGCCCATAGAACCAAGGGACCAGTGGGACACTCTGGAGCCTTATGGAAACAAGAGGCCACTGTGAGTCTGCAGGGCTGTAACACCCCAGAACACTTCAATGCTGGTGGTAACCAAAGGTTCCTGTGCTTGAGTTTAGTGCACAGGAGGAACACCAACCAGATATTCTCAGAATGGACAGATGCAAAGAATATTCTTGGTAGGAAGGGACCCACAAGGACCATCAAGTCCAACTCTTAAGTGAATAGCCCCACAAGGATTGAACCCACAACCTCGGTGATGCTGGCACCATTCTCTGACCAACTGAGCAAAAAGATCAAAATTATACAAAATTTAACTGGCAGAATATAGACAATCATGGAACTATGGCAAAGGGTTTAATACAACATCCAACTGAACATACAACTCTTACCATAGCATTAAGTTTACCAGCTTAGCTCATTTAACCTAAAAAGTGTTAACCCTTAAGATTTTGGGTAACATTAAGATATCCAAAAATGTTCCAGGTATGTAGTATAAGAAGGAGAAGAAAAAGAGACCAGAAAGACAGAAGATCTACAGAAAAACATTTCCAGGATGATCCCAGTCACTCCCAGTACAATCGCAGTCACTCTCAGGTATGAGCTGTTGCACCCAGTCACTCGCAGTATGGTTCCAGTCACTCCCAGATCCTCCCAGCATGATTCCAGGTATGGTCAGAGTGACTCCCTGTCACTCTCAGGATGGGCCCAGTTGCTCCCAGTCACCTCCAGCATGCTTCCAGTCACAGCCAGCACCTTTCCATTCCATTTGCTCCCAGTAGGATCCCAGTTAGTTCCACTAGGATCCCAGTATGACCCCAGCATGGGCACAGCTGCTCCCATGATTATCCAGTGTGGTTCCAGTACTCCCATTTACCTGCACTGTGGTTTCAGTCTCTCCCTGTCTATCCCAGTCACTCTCAGTCACTCCTCAGGTGCTTCCAGCCTGATCCCAGTTGCTCCCAGCCACTCCCAGTCACCCTGAGTGCAGTTACAGTTGCTGCCACTATGGTCCCGATCTTGCCCAGCATGGCCCAGCTGCTCCCACTGTGTTCCTGGCAGGATGCCAGTTGCCCTCAGCATGGTTCCAGTTGCTCCCTGTTCCTCCCAGTGTGATCCCAGTTGCCCCCAGTTGCCCCCAGTATAGTCTCTGTTCCATCCCCAAATGATCACAGCCACTCCCAGCATGGTCCCAGTCACACTCAGTTGCACCCAGTGCAGACCCAGTCACTCCTACTTGCTCCCAGTTGTCTGCAGCACAGGGTCCCAGTTGTCCCCAGCACAGTTCCCATTGTTCCCAGTGTGTTCCCAGTGTCATGGGGTAGCTTTACCTTTAAGACAGCTTTGAGAGTTAAGGAAGTTGAAGCTGCTGGTGGCTGATGGGAGTTTTTCCTCCTGACCAATTATCAGTCATTTCCAAGAATTGACAGCAGTTCTGACCATTAAAAAGTGAATTCAACTTGTAAACACCCCCTTAAGATGTACAGTCAGAGATCTCTTGCCTTCTTTGGTTTCTGGCTTCTGAGAAGGTAACAAGGCTCTGTGGTAGCCTCCTCCACTCCCCTTCCCCTTTCTCTCTCGGCCGAAGAAGGCTGCAGAGGATGGGGGGGGGCGGGGGGGGAGGAAAGGAAAGCAGAGCTGGCAGCCTGGTTTAGTTTTCAGTTCCTGCTTCTGGACTGAAACCTGACACCATGAACTCTTGCAGCTTTTCTAAAGCTTTTAATTCTTTTACTACCTGGATAAATGAACCGATTACTCCTTTTGCTCAGAAAAGACAGAGAACAAGAGAGACAATCAACATAAAGAAGACATCATAGAACCACCAAAAACAGTGAGGAAAAGAGTTAAGTTTTAAATAAGAGAGAGAGAATAAGAAGATGCTTACAGCTGAAATATCTTTCTGTTAAAGCTATGGAGATGGACAATAGTAGTTTAAAAAGACTCCTTTAATTCATGACTAGAGTATGGGAGGAATAGAGTGTTCAAAGTGTGGTCTTTTGAGAAAAACAGAGAGTGGTTGTGATACTGTGGGTTGCTGGAAATGGGTAGAGTGAAGATTTTGAAGCCTTGAGGGGGCAAGGGGAAAGCTGTTTTCCAAGAAGGCTCACAGAGACAGATGAAGAGGACTTCTGCCTTTGAATAACTCATCCTTAAAATGGCATCTCTAGACTCATTGACCCATGCACACCTCGAAGTGATGTGAAGTGGGAGGAGTGAACTCTGATAACAGATTTCCGAGCAGCTGGCATTAGAGAAATAGAAAACTATAACAAAAATAGTTTTCTTGTGAGAAACTCCATAAATTGGCAGAAAGAGACTTCTGTTTCTCTACAAAGACTGATGAAAAGACTCTAGCAAGAACTGAGACTGTTTTTGACCACCAAAGTTCTAAAGTTGTTTTTTGTCTCTATGTTATCATGTGTACAAAGAAATAGTCAAGTAGTGAGAGATAAAGGGGTTTTCTGGAAGTTTATTCTGGTGTTCTTATTCTTGTGGTTTGTTAATAAACTGTCTTTATTCCTTATAAGTTTTAAGCCTGTTTTGCTCTTGTTCTAATCCATATCTCACAGCAAAAAATAAGTAATTTTTTTAGTTATTGGTTTAAAACCACGACACCCAGTCATCCCCAGTATGGGCACAGACACCCCCAGTATATCCCAGTTGGCCTCAGCATGTCCATAGCCATTCCCAGACACTCCTAGTAATCCCAGTCAAGTGCTTCTTATCCCAGTATGATCTCAGGCCCAGTACATCCCAGCTGAGCATTCCCTGAATTCACAGCCTCCCATCCGTGAGATCTTCACCCCACCATCCCACAGGTGACTGGGAAAGGCATACTCGGCCCAGATATCCTGGGGGCTTCCTGGGTTGGGTTTTGGGGTGGGGGGGATGTTTGGAGAATGAAGAACTCCAAAGCTGAGTGGAAAAGGCCCCTTGGGGGGACATTGGGGGATCCCAGTGGCTGCTGCTGGCAGAGGCAGCCTGGAGGAGCAGAGCTCTGTGACCCCCAGGACCCCAAAGTGGGGAGCCCAGAGAGGGGGAGAGCCGCGACTGGTGGGACACTCAACAGCCTGTAGAGGGGCAGGGGGGGGAGTCTCCACGGACCCCCTGCACCCCCAAGAAGAGAATAAGGAGAGCAGGGACCCTGGGACCCCAAAAACTTTTAGCATCCCTAAGTGCTGAGATGGAAACAGGGAAAACTTTTTAGATTCCTGGCACTCCCAAAAGCCTGAAGAGGTCAGGGACCAAGTAGTCAGGGGACCCCCAGTACACACTTGACCCCAAGGAGCTGGGACAAGGAGGAAACCCTGAACACCAAAAGGGAGAAAACAGAGATGGGGAACACCTGGAAGGCATTTTCAGGGCTGAATTTTGGTGGTGTAAAATTTTTATGGACCCCATGTCTTGGGTTGCAATGCAAGATGTAACCAAAAGTATGCATTCTATCACCATCTGTTAAAACCTGGTGGGGCAGTTTTCATTATCTCTTTCATCACCCATCCCTCATAATGGGGGGGATGTCTTCTGTTAATGAGCCAGCTGTTTAAACTGGGTGGGGCAGTGTTCTTTATCTCTCCCACCACCCATCCTCCCCCCAGGGGGATAGCTTCTGGTAATGGGCCATTGAGTCTCACAGCATGACTGATAAAATTACATCATTCCATCGTGAGATGCTCCACCCAGGGTGAGGAGCCAAACATTCCTACTGGATATAATCTGAGCATCAGAACACCACAGGCAGTCTTTCTCCACTTGTATCCCAGAGGAGAGAGAAGACCCATCTACAGCACCGGAATTTCAGAGGTAAGCTACAGCCTTCTATGGGATCATTGCTTCAACAGAACCACATCTGTCACTCCATGCAGACTGCAGCCACCATTTAATCAGACTGCTTCCAACACCCTGACCAACAGGGTGTCAGGTTGTATTCTGATTCTCTTAGTGAGTTGTTTTTTTGTTGGTTTTTTTTGTCCTGCTGCATTTTCATTTTTCTTTCTTTAGTAAAGAACTATTCGTATTCCTATATCAATATCTGAGAGCACTTTGATATCAAGGTTATAATAATTCAGAGGGGGTTGTTGCTTACATTTTTATCAATTTCAGTGGAGGTTTCTGCCTTCCTTAGCAAACACCTTTCCTTTCAAACCAAGACACCTCAGATATCCAGTGGCTTCTAGAGAGGGACTTGGGCCAAGAGACATTCAAACTCATTGTGCTCATTCCTTGTTTTCTCCCAAACCAGGATTTCTCATTCCCAGACCTTGTCCGGATGGAGGAGGAGGCTACGAGGAAGAGGAAGATGCCCCGGGACACCCAGGCAGGTGAGGAGAAAGTCAGTGCCCTTTTCCCCCTCTCTCCTGCTCCATCTCCCAGCCCAGCATGGCCCCCAGCTGCAGGACAACCCCGCTGCCGATACCATCCTGCCGGGGACACACTGGGGGGATCTCCTTCCCCTTCCCTCTGGCACAGAGGCAAATCCCATCCTCTCCTTATCCTTCCTCCCCCAGACAAGGAACTTAGGATGGAGACCAGGGAGGACAAATCCTCACAGCAAAACCTCATGGAAGAGGCTGTCTTCAGCAGCTCCACATTCCAGGAATCCCATGGGGAGGAAAAGCTTCAGAGATCCCACAGGAGGAGGGGATCCATACCGAGCCCTGGGTGCTCTGAGGAGGAAAGACCCACCCTGTGCCGGGAAGGCAGCTGGAGATCCAGCCAGGGCTCTGAGCTGGTGGTCCATGAGCAGCTTCAGGATGGGGAGAAGCGCTACAAGTGCTTGGAATGTGGGAAGAGCTTCAGCTGGAGCAGCAAACTGATCCGCCACCAGATGATCCACAGTGGGGAATGGGCCTATGAGTGTGGGAAATGTGGGAAGGGCTTCAGCTGCAACTCTGAACTCATCCGTCACCAGCGCATCCACACTGGGGAGAGGTCCTACGAGTGTTCTGAGTGTGGGAAGAGGTTTCAGAGGAGCTCTCATCTCCTCATTCACCAGCGGATTCACACAGATGAGAGGCCCTTCTGCTGCCCTGACTGTGGGGAGGGCTTCAAGCACAACTCCACCCTTGTCAGGCACCGGCGGATCCACACTGGGGAGAGGCCCTACGAGTGTCCCCAGTGTGGGAAGAGCTTCAGAAACAGCTCCCACCTGACCATCCACCAGAGGACCCACACTGGGGAACAGCCCTATGAGTGTGCGGAATGTGGGATGACCTTCAGCCAGAGGTCCCAGCTGACCGTTCACCAGATGCTCCACACTGGGGAGAGGCCCTATGAGTGTCTCCAGTGTGGGAAGAGGTTTCGCATCAGCTCCACTCTCCTCGTGCACCAGCGGATTCACACAGATGAGAGGCCCTTCCGCTGCCCTGAGTGCGGGAAGGGCTTCAAGCGAAACTCTCACCTCATCACCCACCGGCGCAGCCACACCGGGGAGAAGCTCTACAAGTGCCCCCAGTGTGGGAAGAGCTTCACCCAGAGCTCTAACTTGATCAGACACCAACAGAGGCACCAGTAAGGGAAGCCCTGCGAGTGCCCCAAGTGCAGGAAGAGCTTTGTGTGCTGCCCCAACTCCATCCCCCATCAGAGGACCCACATTGGGCAAAACCCTGATGACCCACGTTCCCAGTGATCTGTGTTGGGAAGACACTGGGCTGGTGGTCCTTTTGTTTTGTTCCGATTATCTTTTGATTCATCTTCATCCCTTTAAAACACACAAAATTGGGGTAAAAGTCTACAAATTCATCAAAGGCATCTAGAGCTTCACATTTTACTAGTGCTTCAAGGTAATCTGGTATTCAGGGAAATACTTGGGGGTTGTGGAACTATTTGGTGGAGTTTTCTCCATTTTTTGGCACTCAAAGCAACGAGAGTTTTATCTCTCACCTCAAAACCACTCAATGCCACTGAAAACTGCACAGTGCCACTGAAAACTATTGGATTCCACAACCCCTCAGGGTGTGATGCCTTAAATTTTAGCTTCCATATCTTTCATATTTTGCACTGTCTAGGTTTGTATTTTGGAACTTCCTGTTTTGTTACTGAGCTCTCTTCACAGAGTAGGTAGACAAAACAATTCCTTTTCTAGCTTGATACCAAGGACAATCATTACAAGTTTCAGGCTCAAAAGCATAAACAAGGGTGGACTGAAGAGAGAAAACATGAAGGACAGGACTTCATCATCTGAAGTTATAATTGGACCATGAACCCAAATATCCAGATGGACCTAAACTTCTAAAAATGTGAGACCTCGTGATGAGTTGGTTTGTTGGGGTTTTTTTGACCATTTTTGGTCCATTTTGGGTGTAGCCCTGGGCAGGCTCTTGTACTGCCCAAGGTGTATCCTTTAAGGCCTTTTAATAAACTTTATTCTTAACTCTGTCTAGCCTCTGTTCTAGGTCAGCCTTCTGAAGGCATCAGGTGGAATGGGGTTGGAAGGGGATTGGGTGAAGTGGGATGCAGATCGGGGGTGTGACATGGGCATTGGGTGGGGCAGGATAGGTGTGATGGAGTTTGGGAGGTGTGAAATGGGGGAAATCAGGCTTGGGAAGGGGGTCTTGATGTCCAGCAGGGATGGGATGGGTTGGGGTTGGGATTGGGGATGTGGGGTGGGGCCTGCAATGAGACAGCCAAAGTTTGGGAATGATGAAGGGAGGGCATGTCCATTATTGAGTGAGTTTTTGGATATTCCACATTCCTGAAGAGATTTTGGGGTATCCCACATTTCTGAGGCAGTTTTGGGGCATTTCCCAGCTCTTGGGGGGTTCCTGAGAGCAGCTCCATGGAGCCCCATTGTCAGGGGTAGTTGCCATAGGCATGAGCTCAGAGCTGCAGCCAGAGTGCGTTGCCTTGGTGCTGGAGAGCAGAGAAATGATGAATGGCCTCAGATATCTCCAGGGTGTGTTTGGGGGGCAGAACAAGTTCTGCATGGGTGGTTCAGTCACTGCCCCAGCCCAGGCACTGCAGCCTCTGCTCCAGCCCCAAAGTGGCTGCCAAGCCCCTGGCACCCCAAAAACCCCACCTGGGAGAGGAACCACAGCAGGTGACGCTGTGACACGGGTGTGACACTTGTTGGGAAGGTAGAATTAGAAAGAAATTATAAATATGACTCCTTAGCCAGAGAGGCTAAGGAAGAAATACAAATAAAAGAACAGTTTGAATAATTCAAAGAAGCTGGTCTGGTATGCCAGAACACATTCTTTCCCCCAATAAAACTAAGCTAAGACCCCTCTTCCCAGCCTTATAAGGAAAGGTCTGAAGGACCCTGAGATAACTAAAAATATGCAAAAGCAGTGATTTTTATAGGTCACACACAAATGTTACTGTATTTGCATACTTAGAAAGATTGGTTAGTGAAGGAATAAAATATTCAATGTATAGGTTATATAAGCAATTGTAAAGGAGAGCTCGCTCTCTTGCTATGCTCTCTTGCTTGCTCTTGGTCTCTCTTGCTTCACTCTTGCTACGCTCTCTTGTCTCTCTTGCCTCACTTTTTCTACACTCTTTTTCCTGCTCTTTTTACTTCTCTTCTTTATGCTCTTTTCCCAGCTCTCTCACTTCTGTTCTGTTACTCTCTTTCTTAGCTATCTTAAGTCTTGAACTCATGTATTCATATTTTACTCCCTTTTGTATTGTTCCCTCTGAGCCTGCTTTGAGCTTTGTCTGCTGGTTCCTAGCAGGTTCTCTCTCTCCCCCACGCCCTGAAATAAACTACTAACATCTAACTTGATTATAGAGGTCTCTGCTGTGTCCCAGAACGTCCACACCCCGAAAGCGTCTCTTACAGACACTGACATGTGCCACAGCCCTGGAGCTCACAGCAGCTGAGGTGGCGCTGGATCCAAGGCTGACTGTGGATCTCTGTCCCTCTCTCTTCTCTTGAATTCCTTTTCTCCAAATCTGTATAACTTGAAGTTGGACAGGTTAGAGTTTGCTTAGTCAGTGCTCTGTGAAGTGCTTTACTGTAATTCCATGTCACTTTATGATTTCCCGAGTACTTCATTCTCTAAGTTTTGCAAGTAAAAGTTTGTTTCCCCCCTCCTGGGAAGTTTGTTGTTTTCTCCCATGCACTGCCCGAGGGGATCGAGGTACCTCAAGTCCCTTTCCAGCAGGGGCCGAGCGAACTTGGGGCACAGCACAGGGAACTGCAATGCTGAGCAAGCCCTGGCTGGGTTGGAGGAAGCAGAAAGGCCAAGCCCTGAGCCCAGGCCTGGCACAGCAGGGCCTGTCCCTCACGGGTGGCTCAGGGCTCTTTGTGGGGTAATAGGACATGAGGGGCAGCAAGGACAAATGCCATAAAACTGCAAGCCCTGCCATCCTCCACAGGGAGGGCCGAGGGAGGAGCAAAGACCTTCCTGGCACTGTGCCCTGGGCCAGGAGGGATTGTGCCAGTGGAGTTGACCCTAAATTTCTTCTCCCAGGCACTTTAGGACACGGAACATGGAGAAGCCAGAGTCAACTCTCAGCTTTCCACAGTCTTCCAGTAGAATCCTGTGTGGGGAGCAGCTTGGGAGCAGGGTTTGTGTGTCAAGGAAGGGGAATTCAGAGCCCTTTTCTCCCCCATGGCCTGAGGGTGTGCATTTTCAATGGCCCTGCAGCTGCCAAAGGGGTCTTTTTCACCCAGCTGAGAACAGTTCTGCTGATAACCTGTCCTAAACCTGCTTTTCCTGCAAATGTGCCAATATAGCCTCATTTTTTGCAGCCCCAGGTCTTGTGCACATGCAGATGTGAAAACTGAAGGATGGAAAGGATCTACTGGGAGGAGTCATCTTTTTCTTGTTTTTTTTGTGGTTTTAATTTTTTAATTTTTTTTTTAATTGATTCCTGCTGGCAGCTCTGGGCAGAGCTCTGTAACTGTGTGTGACACTTGTCTGTGGCACTGTGCAGGTGGCCAAGGGGACCTTCCCTGAGCTGTCTGCAGAGGAATCCACAGCAGCCCAGGCCGGGGGTGCTCAGTGGCCGCTCAGTTCCGCTGACTGGATGCGGCTCTGGATGCTTCCCTTGGAGCATCTCCAGGGAGAGAACGCTGGGGCTGCCCTGGCTATGGTGTCACTGCCAGGGGAACGCTGGGGCTGCCCCGGCTGTGGTGTCACTGCCAGGGGAACGCTGGGGCTGCCACAGCTCTGGTGTCACTGCCAGGGGAACACTGGGGCTGCCCCGGCTGTGGTGTCATTGCCAGGAGAACACTGGGGCTGCCCCGCTCCTGCCCCACCCCATCAGCTCTGACAGCGCCTCGAGGGGACACAAAGGCTGAGCCAAAGGGTGAGAATTGCACAAGGGGCTGAGCTGGGAGGGACCCATTGGGATCATCGAGTCCAGCCCCCAGGCCTGCACAAACACCCCAACAATCGCAGCCTGTGCATCCCTGGCAGCGCTGTCCAAAGGCTCCTGGAGCTGCGGCAGCCTCGGGGCCGTGCCCATTCCCTGGGGAGCCTGGGCAGTGCCCCAGCCCCCTGTGGGGGAAGAAGCTTTTGCTGATCTCCAGCCCAGCCCTGCCCTGGCCCAGCTCCAGCCATTCCCTCGGCTCCTGTCCCTGCTCACCTGGGCAGAGATCAGAGCTTGCCCAGAGAATCTGTGGCTGCCCCTGGATCCCTGGAAGTGTCCAAGGCCAGGTTGGATGGGGCTTGGAGCAGCCTGGGATAGTGGAAGGTGTCCCTGCCCATGGCAGAGGGTGGAATGAGATGAACTTTAAGGTCTCTTCCAAGCCAAGGCATTCTGTGATTCTGTGACTATGGGAGAGATGCTGAAGCTCTGGCTCAGCTTTATCTCACCAAATCTCTGGACCCAGCAGCAGCCATGGGTGGAATCATGTTGAGGGTTAGGTGGTTTTTTTTGTTTTGTTTTGTTGTTCTGGCCTGCCCGTGGAATTTTTACCCATTAGCTGCTAATGGGTAAAAATGACAACCTAACTGTGGGTATTTAGTGGGTGATTGATAAAGGACAAAGAGTGGCCAGGCCCAGGGGGGGAAGGGGGCAGGAAAGGAGGGTGGGGACAGTTTTTGGCTGGGGGGAAGGGGGCAGGAAAGGAGGGTGGGGACAGTTTTTGGCTGGCTTTCTTCGGCTTTGGGGAAACACATTCGTCTCCGGGTCCCGGAGCTGCTGCGGTGGAGAGAAGGGAATTTCGCCATCACCCAGATGGAGCTGCTGCTTCTTCTCCTTCTTCCCTCTTCGTTGGTTGGCCTCGCACCCCCTGTCCTGCCGGGACGTGTGGCAATGCCAGGCACCTCCGCGGAGCTGCTGATCTACCTCATCCACCAGCGCAGGATCTCAGCTCGTCCCTGCTGTCCCAGCCGACTGTTTCCTCGGAGCCCTGCAGGAGCACCGGGACTGACTGCCCGAGGGGGTTTGTGAAAACAAAGCCTCTCCTCCATCCCATCTCAGCTGAGAAAGCTGTCACGGGGCCTCTGGTTCTGTGTTCTTGTTATTGCTGTAGTTATTGTTTGTTTGTTTGCCTGGTTATACTAGTAAAGAACTGTTATTCCTATGCCCAGATCTCTGCCTGAAAGCCCCTTGATTTCAAAATTATAATAATTCGGAGGGAGGGGGTTTACATTCTTTCATCCCAAGGGAGGCTCCTGCTCTCCCTAGCAGACACCTGTCTTCTAGAACCAAGACACAGAGTTACCAGTTTCCCTGATCCTGAGGCTGTTTGGGCTCCACTCCCAGAAGCTGAGAAGGAGACTGCTTTGGCTCACAGCCCAGAGCCTGTGGAGGTGTACTGGGTTATACAGTGGGGCATTGGATACAATGAACTTGGGACAGTGCCAATTAGAAATTACTTTTAAGTGATAAGTCATCCATTATGTTTCTGGGGACCCTCTTCTTTATCCTTAGTGAACACCAGTGCTGGTGGTTAGAGATTTGTTTTCTCTTTTCTGGGTTTTCATTAAGAGAACCAATGTATCTAACACCCTTTCCTTTCTCTGATTTTTCTTCTGGGATTTTTACAGGTTCATAATTTCTACAGTAATTAATTAGCTCTTTTGCAACTTTGCTCCATGTCCACATTTTATGTTTCCTAGCAGGAGAACGCAGTTGTGAACCTGTCAGCTGAGAGGGGGTGGTGAAGGGAGTAAAGCCAGGATCAGTGGAACCCGGTCGATCAGTCGGATTTCCAAGGAATCTATCTAGTCTACCCACAGGGGTTATAGCTGCTATGGGTTTTGGGGGTTTTTTTTGAGAAAAATTGCTGTAGGTTTAAGTGATTCTGGAAGGCCTTGAATTCCAGAGGTCATCATTTCAGTTTTCACAGGTAACAACATTGGTGATTCATAACCAGCAATTAATTTTCTTTTGTGTATCATTTGTGAGCAGGCAGCTTTGTGAATGTTTTCCAGTAGTTGGTTGGGGGTACCAACTATAGCTATAGGGTCCCCCCTTTCCAAGGAGTGAAGCCCCTCTGCCCAATAAGCTGTGTGCTGAGTTAGGGACCATGGGTTACGTCTGTTTCCTGCTGTTAAGAAGATTCCATGTCCCCAGTACCCACTGGATTCCCGTTCTCTCAATCGAATTTGATCTCCTTCAGTGAGAGACACTCAGAATATGTATTCTGTCTCTGACTTGTGAGGGAGACGCCTGTACTCCCTTTTTTTCTATTTATTTATTTTTTTTTTCTTTTTCATGGTTATATGCAGATCAAGATCCTTATCACTGATATAATTATATTCTGTTTTAATTAGACGTTTCAAACTAGGACACCATTGTTCCCCACAATTTTATCCAAGTTAGCTCCTTTGGAGGGTAAATTTGATTAATGAGAGGGGTTTCCCTCTCTTGTTTCTTTTAGCAAGTCAGCATTTTTTGAATATTTATCATGGAGGGCTACTCACAACAGATTGACCTTACTCCTTTCTTCATCCAATTGTTCTTGCAAAATTTTAACTAGGTTTTAGAGGGAGTCTATTATACTTCTTTCCTCACTTCTTCACTTAAAGCGAGTTTCTAGAGCTGCTGTAAGACAAGCTCCCAAAACTGAGCAGAGTATAGTTTTATTTTTGCCCAGTTTAAATTCTGTTTCATGTTGTAAAAAAAACATACTCTATCAATCACATTTTCCAAATTAAACCAATTACTAAGCACCAACTTTTCCCTCCTGGAGGTCTGGCACTGTGTTTTGCTAACAACGCATAACATGCATAAAATGCAGCTTTAACTTCTGCACTGCCGTTTTCAGTCATTTTTACAAAGGGAAAAACCAATACAGGGAGGTATAAACTTAAATTATACACACACACACACACACACACACACACACACACACACACAACTTTTTGCTTCCCTGTATGGGTAAAAAGAACAAATCTGCTTGGGAGGCACTCCTTCAGTTTAAAATTCTGGTTGTCTCTTTGCTACACCAAGCAGTCAAAGTTCATACACACAACAACAAAACCAGTCCCACCCTTTTGCACTAAGAGATCTTTTGCGAAATTCTGCAGACAGAGCCCTCAAGTGAGTGTGGGGTGCTTTTCACCTCGGCGTGTGCAGTTTGCAGGAAATTCAAGTCGCACCCCCTGCTTTCTAGACACTGCTCACTCTTTTGAGAGTGTTGGGCTAGGTGCAACTGGAGCAAAACGTCCTTCCCCTAATACAGACTGCACAACAAACCTGCAGCTCCTTCTGTCTGTCAGAAATCCTGTCCGTGACTCCAGTTTAAATGTCATGATTCGCTAACGCGAGTGGGAGTTGCAAGAAGTTTGTTTGAACTCAGAGTGCAAAAAAGGACACAAGGGATTTCAGTTGAAATCACAACAACAATAATGTACCTTTATTTTAGTGCCAACAAGGGTTATGTGAGAGAGGAGAGGGAGAGAGAGGGAGAGATAAAGAAAACAAAGTAAAGAAAGAGAGAAGAGGGGGTTATAGCTACCAGCAGAGGAAATGGGGTCGCTGGGGTCTATTGCTGTGGGAGATCTCGCTGAAATTAACTCAGTCTTATGTAATTCTTCCCCAAAGTTACCTTGTTTCCAATGTGCTAATAAGCACCCCAAAGGAGAAGTACCCAGTGTGGGAGCATTGCTGCCCAAAACCCTTGTAATCTTCTCCATGTTACAACAACAATACACCACAACTGCTGAACCTGCAACGCTTTCGCAGTCGTCTGACGGACGGTGCCTGGGCAATACCAATGGGAATTCCTTTAGCCCAACCACGCACAGCTTTCACTGTGTCTTACTGGCAGGCACCCAAACCAAAGTAAAGCACCTTACCTTTCTCTCCTGGGGAAATTGTGAGCAGCAGAGATGGTCGCAGCTGATGGGGTCCCCGAGAATCCCTCGGTGCTGGCTGGAGTGTGATCGGGTCGCGAGTTCGCTCAGCAGCACTCACAAGGTCCCATCTGGGGTCGCCAAAATGTTAGTGTTCAGGAACACACATAATCACAGAATGATTATATGAAGGTGCTTTAATAAGAGATCTGGGTGTCAGGGGTACACATACCCAAATCTGACCTGACTTGGTTTTGAGTTCAACGTGTTTTTATACTCTATCGTTATATAACTTACATATTAATTATTAAACTTACATTGTTCTATTGTATGCATTGTTTTTACCCAAGCATGGATTTCTTGTGATCCCCCTCAACCCCCTAACATTGTTCCTCATGTTCTTTAACCAATAATTATATCTAATCACATCTAACAATTGTATAATTTATCATATATCGATTACACAGGTGCAGTTTGACATGATCTTTAGCCTAACATTTCCCAGGGCCTACTTCTCCCGGGCTCACCAAACCTAACTTTCTTTCTAAGTCCCTGAATTTTCTAAGATTTTAAAACCTTATACTATCAGAGTGACACTTGTCTTTACAAACAAACTGTGAGTCTGCTGATAAAATGAAACGATCACTGAGAGATAACAGAAACAATGGGATGGATTCAACTGAAAGATGAAAGATACACTGGGGAAACACCATAAAATTCCACAAGGGCTAAGAACTAAGAAGGAGATTATGCACTGGGGGGAGGAGGGATGGTATCTCAGGTATCATGCGTACCAGGAAGTCTGTACCTCTCAAATCCCTCAGCCTATGGGGAAAGGGAGAAGGGACGTATGGCTGGGAATTAGGATAAAAGGGAGGCTGCGCCCTCCAAAAATTAGAGAGATCCCAGGGGAATTCCCCATGGCCTCTCCCTATATTTGAATAAATTAAAAGGACTCCTCTGTCTCCTTTTTGGATATAAACCTCTGGTGTTTGTGGATTAATTTTTTCTGACACTAACAATTAATATGAAGTTCAAAACTACAAACCTAGGCAGTACAGAAAATGAAAAATATGAAAGCTAAAACTAAGTGCATCATAGCCGGAGGGGGGGTGGAATTGAATAATTTTGGGGTGGGACTGACTAGCATTCAGAGGCACTGAGAGGTCTTGAGGTGACAGATTGAAGCCCCTCATCTCTTTGAGTGCCAAGAAATGGAGACAACTACACCAAATACCCCACAACCCCCAAATACTCTCAAGTAGCTCCCTGATTCCCAGACTCTCTTGAAGCACTAGTAAAATGTGAGGCTTTAGATGCCATTGATTAATTAGATGCCATTAATTTGTTGATTTTTACCCCAATTTAGTCTGTTTCGAAGGGATGAAGATGAACCTAAAGATAATTAGAACGAAACCAAAATGACCACCAGCCCAGTGTCTTCCCAACACAGATCACAGGGAACGTGGGCCATCAGGGCTCTGCCCAACATGGGTCCTCTGATGGGGGATGGAGTTGGAGCAGCGCACGAAGCTCTTCCTGCACTTGGAGCACTCGCAGGGCTTCCCTTAGTGGTGCCTCCGTTTGTGTTTCGTCAAGTGAGAGCTGTCTGAGAAGTTCTTCCCACACTGGGGACACTCATAGGGCCTCTCCCCGGTATGGATGCGTTTGTGGGTACGGAGGCTGGAGCTCTGGCTGAACCCCTTCCCACATTCCTCACACTTGTAGGGCTTCTCCCCAGTGTGGATGCGCCGGTGGGTGATGAGGTGAGAGTTTTGCTTGAAGCACTCCCCACAGTCGGGGCAGCGGAAGGGCCTCTCATCCGTGTGAATCTGCTGGTGCCTGAGGAACTGTAAGCTGGTCTGAAACCTCTTCCCACATTCTGGACACTCGTAGGGCCTCTCCCCAGTGTGGATCATCTGATGGATGGTCAGTTGGGACCTCCGGCTGAAGCTCTTCCCACATTCCCCACACTTGAAGGGCCTCTCCCCAGTGTGGATGCGCCGGTGAATGGTGAGGGTGGAGTTGTGCTTGAAGCCCTCCCCACAGTCGGGGCAGCGGAAGGGCCTCTCCTCTGTGTGAATCCGCTGGTGCACGAGGAGACTGGAGCTGATCCGAAAACTCTTCCCACGCTCAGGACACTCGTAGGGCCTCTCCCCAGTGTGGCTGCGCTGGTGGATGATGAGTTTGGAGTTACAGCTGAAGCCCTTCCCACATTCCCCACACTTGTAGGGCCATTCCCCAGTGTGGATCATCTGGTGACTGATCAGGCTGTTGCTCTGGCTGAAGCTCTTCCCACACTCCAAGCACTTGTAGCGCTTCTCCCCATCCTGAAGCTGCTCATGGACCACCAGCTCAGAGCCCCGGCTGGATCTCCGGCCGCCTTCCTGGCACAGGGTGGGTCTTTCCTCCTCAGAGCACCCTGGGCTGCGTTTGGAGCCCCTCCTCCTGCGGGATCTCTGGGGCTTTTCCTCCTCAATGGATTCCTGGAATGTGGAGCTGCCCAAATCAGCCTCTTCCTTGAGGTTCTGCCGTGGGGATTTGTCCTCCCTGGTCTCCATCCTCAGTTCCTTGTCTGGGAGAGGAAGGACAAAGAGAGGATGGGATTTGCCTCTGTGCCAGAGGGAAGGGGAAGGAGATCACCCCAGTGTGTTCCCAGCAGGATGGCGTCGGCAGCGGGGTTGTCCTGCAGCTGGGGCCAGGCTGGTCTGGGAGATGGAGCAGGAGAGAGGGGGAAAGGGGCACTGACTTCCTCCTCACCTGCCTGGGTGTCCCGGGGCATCTTCCTCTTCCTCACAGCCTTCCTCTCCATTCAGACAAGGTTTGGGAATGGGGAATCCTGGTTTGAGGAAATACAAGGGATGAGGACATTGAGTTTGCTTGTCTCTCTGTCCAAGCTCATCTCTAGAAGTCACCGGACATCTGGGGTCCATAAAACCTCTAAAAAACACCAAGATTCAGCCCTGAAAATGCCTCCCAGGATTTCCCCATCTCTAGTCTCTCCTGTTTGGGGTTCAAGGGTTCCCCCCTGTCCCAGCTGCTGGGGGGTCACACTTGCACTGGGGATCACCTGTCTGCTCAGTCCCTGCCCTTCCCAGGCTGCTGGGAGTGCCAGGAATCTGAAAAGTTCCTCCTGTTTCCATCTCCCCACTTACGGATGGTGGGAGCCCCCAATGTCCCCCCAAGTAGGATTTTCCACTCAGCTTTGGAGTTCCACATTCTCCAAACATCCCCCTCCAAATAAACCCAACCCAGGGACCCCCCAGGATATCCAGGCAAAGCTCCCGCTCGCCGATCACCTGTGGGATGGTGGGTGATGATCCCACAGGTGGGGGGCTATGAATTCAGGGAGTGCTCGACCTTGTGGCTCCTTCTCCTTTCCCTGATCCTCATTTGTCCCTCTGCCTCCTCCTGCTCCTCTTTCATCCCTCCTCCTCCTCCTCCAGGAGCAGTGACACCCTCAGTGCCCCGTTCCCGAGCGGGGATGGAGCTGGGACAGGTCGGGATGGGCAGCGCGGGGCTCTCCGCTGCTCCCACCTGCTGGGGGCAGGGGGGACCCGGCATGGGGAAAAGGAGAGGGAAACTGGGAAAATTGGGGGCTGCAGGTCCAACCTGGGGCTGGCTGGGGACCCAGGCTGGGGACCGCCAGCCCTTGGGGCTCCTCTGGGGAGATGCGGGAGGGGAGAACACAGAGAGGGCTGGGGGATCCCAGGAGTGGCAGCACTGGCAGGGACTTGTTTGTACTGGGATCATCCTGGGATCGTCCTGGCAGTGGCTGAGATTGCACTGGCTGTGTACTGACATCATACTGGGATATCATACTGGGATATCATACTGGGATGATACTGGCAGTGAGTAGGAGGCTGCAGGGGGCAATTGAGACCAGGTTGTGAGGAACTGGGAATATGCCCTGCGCTCCCCAGAACCCCGGGATCACCCCCAAATGTCCCATAAGTCTCCCCCAAACCCTCCAAGATCCCCGAGTGCCCCCTCAGCGCCGGTTCGGGACCCCCCAAAACATCCCCGGATCCCTGAATGCTCCCGACCCCACAGATGCCCCTTCCAGCCACTGCTGGGAATTCATCTCCCATCATCTCAGAACACAGTTCCGCACCCAAACCTCCTGCCGTGCCCCGTGCCCTAAAGAGCCCAGTTAGAGCTCCCCAGGTTCTCCCCAAGTGCTCCCGAGCCGTATACATTCGCCTCGAGGACCTGCAGCCACGCCTCGGACGCAAGGGTCCCTCAAGTGCCTTCCCGCACCGCCAAACGCACGCCTTCCGAACCACTTCCGGGACTACAGCTCCCATCATGCTCCGCGGCGCCCATAGAGCGCCATTCCAGCCGTGACTCCATCTCCCGTCATGCCCCACGCCCCACCGGAACCCATTGGAGCTGCGCCTACAACTCCCGTGATGCTCCGCGGCCCCATTAAACAATATTATACCGATGCCTAGAACTCCCATCATGCCCCGCTGCCCAGCGATCCTCGTTACAGCCCCCCAAGTGCCCGCCCAGACCCTGGAGAGCCCCCAGATTCACGTCCCTGACCTCCAAGTTCACCCCCGGACCCCGAATTGTCTCACAGAATCCCTAAGTGCCCCTCCAAGTGCCCACCCAGCTCCCCCAACTGTCCTCCACAACCCCCAAATTCTCTCTAAATTCCCTCCCCAGACCCAAAACTGCCCCAAATATTCCCCAGAAAAGTTTCCATGGGCCCCAAAGTGGCGCCATTTACCGTGTCTGAGAAAATGATAAAAAAAGATGATTAACGGACTAAAAATAGGACTAATTAGCATAAAGAGGGAGAAATAGTGGTCAATTAATTAATGAAGGGAATTGTGGTACTTAGAAGCAAAGATGGATAATGTTTTTAGTTGCTAAAAATGTATCAATTATTTTATATAAATATTAAAATTAAGTTTTAAAATACAGAATAATATTATTATAAAAAATAAAATTTTATTTTTATTAATTTATTAGATTTATTGATAAAGAAAAATTGATAAATGTTTTCAATGTTTTGGGATGTCATTCCCAGGTGGGCCATGTCAGACATGGTGAGGCTCAGGGTGAGGAGCAGGTTGTCCAAACAGGGGCAGCCCACAAGGGGCTCATTCTTCTCCCTGACCAGACCTCCTAAGGAGACATTCAGCATCAGGATCACTTGGGGAATGCTTCTGTCTATCAACCAGAAAATAAAAAAATACATCCTTGATTTAAATAAAATAAAAAACATAGTGGATTTTCAAATCTTCCTCCTTAACAGAACTCCAAACTGACTCCAAGCAGCTGCACAAGCCTTGGACTTGAAGACAACGGAATGAAGAGAAAGAGCCCCCGAGGCTTTCTGTATTTTAATGAACCCCAGGGTGGATTTGGGGCTGAGTTCAGGACCCTCAGGCAATGAGAGAAGGTTGAAGAAGCTGCTCAAGGAGTCAGAAGCAAAACTCCAAGTCCCTTGGAGCATCCCTGGGCCCCACTGACTGCCGGCTCCTGGCACACTCAGCCATGGCATGGTCCAGTCTCACGCTGGGACACCTCCTGCACCAAAATTCTACCCTGGCAGGGACTTTTCTTCCTCCTCCCCTCCAGGCTGAACCTGCCAGGCTGCACTTTGGGGAGGTTTCCTTCTCTTGCCACTGCCAAGGAAAGCTGTGTCTCCTGCTGTTCACAAACAGAGAAGGGCTTCTGGGGGTTGTGGGGGTTGGAGGCTGCCTGGGGTACAGTGGCCATGAAATCATTGAGTTTTGAAATATTCTGTGAAAGAAGGAGGGGCATCAACAAAACTTCTACACTGGACTTAAGAAGAATGGACTTCAGCCAATTAAGGATACAGATTTGAGGACTACCAAATCAGATACTGATTTTGAACAGCCTTTTAAAACAAAGGATTCCAGGAAGGATGGACACACTTCAAGAAAAAAATCTTGAAGGAGCAGGAACAGCCTGTCCCTCTGTGACAAAAAATGAGCTAGTGAGGAAAATCACTAGCTTGGCTGGGCAGGGAGATTTTGGAGGAGCTCAAGGAAAAGATGAGGGTGCATCACCTTTGGACAGAGGGACAGGCAACTCAGGAAATGTTTAAGGATGTCATTAGGTCATGCAGAAAGAAAAGAAGAGAGGTGAAAGCTCAATTAGAGCTTAACCTGGCTGCTTCTGTGAAGGATAATAAATATATTTATACATATACATTAATGGCAAAAGGAAGGCTACGGACAACCTCCATTCCTTATTGGGGTGGATGTGGTTAACAAAGATGAGGAAAAGGCTGAGGTACTCAACACCTTCTTTGCCTCAGTTTTCAACATCAAGACAGGTTTTCCTCAGGACAAGTGTTCTCCTGAGCTGGTAGATGAGGACAGGGAGCACAACAGTCCCCTGTAATCCAGGAGGAAGCAGTCAGAGACCTACTGAGCCACTCAGATGCTCATAGGTGGATGGGATCAGATGGGATCCATGCTAGGGGGATGAGGGAGCTGGTGGATGAGCTCCCCATGCTGCTCTCCATCATTTCTCCCCGTCAGTCCTGCCTCACTGGGGAGGTCCCAGAGGACTGGAGGGGCCAGTGTGAGCCCATCCCCAAGAAGGGCTGGCAGGAGGCTCTGGGGAACTCCAGGCCTGTCAGCCTGAGCTCAGTGCCTGGTGAGGTTTTGGAACAGATCCCCTTGAGTGCCATCACACGGCACCTCCAGGATGGCCCAGGGGTCAGACCCAGCCAGCGTGGCTTTAGGAGGGGCAGGTCCTGCCTGACCAACCTGATCTCCTTTTACAACCAGCTGACCCACCTGGTGGGTGCAGGAAAGGCTCTGGATGCGTCTAGTTGGACTTCAGCAAGGCCTTGGACACGGAGAGCCACAGCATTCCCTGGAAAAGCTGCAGCCCACGGATTGGACAGGAGCACTCTTTGCTGGCTTCAGAACTGGCTGGAGGCCAGGCCCAGAGAGTGGTGGGGATGGTGCTGCATCCAGCTGGTTTCCAGTCCCTGGTGGTGTCCCCAGGGATCTGTGCTGGGCCCAGTCCTGTTTAATATCTTCACTCAGGGTCTGGCTGAGGGGGTCGAGTCCAGCACTCACAAATTGCAGATGACACCAAGCTGGCTGCGAGTGTGGATCTGCTGGAGGGCAGGACAAGGAGACACAGCCTTGAGCTGCACCAGAGCAGGTTTAGGCTGGACAATAGGAAGGAGTTCTTCCCAGAAAGGTTGATTGGGAATTGGAATGGGCTGGCCAGAGGGGAGGTGGTGGAGTCACTGTGCCTCTCCAGTGGTCTGGGGGAGTGACATCAATCTGTGCTTAATAACTGATTTTGCTTTAATACAGTTGCTTCAAAATTGCTTCCTATTCCACCCTGAATGTCTGTGGTGGTTTTATATTAGTTGGTATTTGTTGAGGAGGGAAGAAGCCACCCATGCAAATGATTTTTCTAGGAGGGGGCTGCTAAGAACATCCTCTGTGCTTAGCAAAACCAATAGCTGGCTGGCTCTGAGAATTGACACCTTATTAAACCAATTGGAAGCTGGGTCTGCCTCTGTGAAATCCACATTTGAAAGACAGTTAAGCCGAGGAAAGCTCTCTGTTGTTTCCAGCTGTGAAGAGTTAACTGGGTGCTGGTCAGGCCGGCCCCGCTCCACCCTGGCCTGCACCGAGCCGGGCTCCGCCAGGCCCCCTTCACCACGACCCGCACGGCCCCAGCGGCTGCCGGGCACAGGGAGGGGAAGCCATGGGCCCGCAGCTGAAATTGAAGGGAGCAGGGGCCTGGGACCAGCCATGTGGGCAGAACAGCCACAACTGTTCTGGCCGGGCCCCCTGAGATCTTGGCACAGCCCCAGCGCTGCCTGAAATCCATCACCATGACTGCTTCGGCCACTGCCCGGCAGAAACCATCATGACCATCTGCAGGTCTGGGTGAGATATTAACTCTTTCAGTGCACAGATGAGACCTGCAGACCTCGATCCTCCCCTTGGGTGAGAGGAAAGGACAGAGTGGGAGACTAATGCCAGAAGTATGGTAGGCTACACCTGTCTTCATATGTCATTGAATTAGAGAAAAACTCTCTCCAGGGAAAATTATGCAACACTTTGCCTCACAATCCATCAGTCTTAATTACAATGAGTGGTAGATCTTAATTACAATCCGATTAGAGCAAATCAACATTGTGTGAATGGCAAGAAGAATTTGCTTGTCAACAGATGAATATGTTCCACTCAAGAATGAACAAAATCTGCCTTTACTTGGAAGAAAGTAGACATGGAGCAATGCAGTATTTGGATTTTATCCAGTGATAAATGGGGCAAAAAGCTGTAACAACTTAGCTGTTTTACAGAACACAAGTACTGATACAGCCAATGGTGCACCCACATTGAAGGGATCTTCAGAACATTCCTTTATTTCTTAAAAAGGGATGGGCAGTAAAATGCTGGCATTTATCTGAACTGGAAGCCATGTTCCTCTCCTGTTTCTCCTTGAGCACACTGTTCTTTGCAGACTTCACTGTGCAGCCCATCAATCCTCTCTTGGCCAACAGGTAAATGGCACAACTACCAAAACACAGGTGCCAGCATCATCACCCCAGCATTATTCCAGCACTGCTTTGATGGTGCACAGGAGCACAGAATGGCTTGGTTTGGAGGTGACATTTAAAGGCCATCTAGTGCAATGCCCTGCAGTGAGCAGGGACACCTTTAGGTCAGGTTGCTCAGAGCAGGAGCTTGAATGTCAGCAGGGATGAATGCCCACCTCTTCAGACAACCTGTGCCAGGGTTTCAAAACCCACAGTGTAAAAAAGGTCTTTCTTATGTCTAGTCTGAATCTCCCATCTTTTAGATTGATAACATTCCCCCTCAGTCTTGTCACAACAGGCCCTACTAAAAATTTGGTCCCATCTTTTTTACAAGCCCCCTTAAAGTACTGAAAGGGAGCAATCAGGTCTCCGTGGAGCCTTCTCTCTTCCAGGCTGAACACCCCCAGCTATCCCAGCCTGTCTCCAAAGCAGAGGAGCTCCAGCCCTCAGAGCATTTTATCCCTCCTCTGGACCAGCTCCAACAGGACCATGTCCTTCCTGTGTTGGACACCCAGAGGTGGATGCAGTGCTCCAGGTGGGCTTACACCAGAGCAGAGGGGTGGTGGAATCACCTCCTTCAAGCTGCTGGGCACCCTCCTTTGGAGGCACATGGCTGGCTTGTGTCCAGCCTCTCTCCTTGCAGCAGCCACAAGTCCTTCTCAGCAGGGCTGCTCTCCATCCCTTCATTCCCCAGACTCTGAAATCAGCTGGGCTGGGACGGTGTCATAGCCCTTGGACAGAGCTGCTGGGCAGGATGAGCTCTCTACTGAAGGAGGCAGATCCCACTCCCTACACAATTCCACCCTGGCCATGAGGTCACAGCAGTCTCTGCAGTGACAGCAGGCTGAGGTCACAGCAGGCTCTGAGGTCACAGAGGTCCCAGAGCCCTGTGGTTGCACAGCACCACAAGGACCGAGCAGTCAGTCCTTGACCACGACTGTTGCGGCAGGAGCGGCGGCGGCAGCAGCGGTGCTGACATTGGGACTGCGGTGTCAGGACAGTGGTGGCAGCAAGAGCTGCAGGACTGGCAGTGGGCAAGGCACCATGGCCTTTGCTCTGCGCCTCTTTCTCCTGATCCTCCTGGCAGTGGCCCTGCCTGACAGGGCTGCCCAGGCTGCTCCGTGGCGAGCACGGCGAGCAGGTGAGCCCATGGCCTGGCTTCCCGTTCGTGGGACAGCACTTCCTTCTCCCTGGGAAGCTTTGGGGATGGTTTTCCCCAGGACTTTACGGAGGGTTTCCTCTGTGGGAGAGAGAGAGTGCCCAGGGGCCCTGGGCTGGTCCTGCTGCCTCTCCAGGGATGTTGCACAGGGCCTGCAAAGAGGGTGGAGAGTGACCAGAGCCAGCCCAGAGCTCCCCAGGCCCCTCTGCAGCTCTGGCAATGTCCATTGACATCTGGCTCCCACGGCCTTACCAAACCCCTTGCAGTGCCCAGTTCCCTAAGGCAGAAGGGGATCCTACCACACTATGGAATGGTTCTGATCTGTGCTCCCTTCTAGATTGGGATGGTGACATGGAGAATCTGAAAGCCCTGGGACATGACGGTTTGAGACCCATGGAGAATGCTGGAGGCAAGTTCTCAATGTACATTTCCGCACAGAATAATCAGTGTCAATGTGGCAAGGACTTACTCACGTGCCACTTCACTTAAGAGTCTGAAGGTTGATGGATTCTGGAAACCTTGCTCTGCTCCCTTCTGGAACCCTGAGTGATCCCACAGCATTGCTGTCAGTGGGAGGAAGGAGCATTTAGCTGTCAATCTCTTGCCATGTGCAATGCCAGTGTCTCCTTCCTTGTGCTCTGTGCAGCCACCGAGAAGAGCAGAGGGGGAAGGGGCCGGGCCCAGGGCTGTGTCCCGGGGCTGTGCCTTGTGTGGCTCCTTTGCCAGCCCCAGGGAGCCTGAGGATCTCCTACAGAGCCATGGGAGCTCTTCTGTCCTGCCTTTCTTTGCAGCCAAGCCTCTTGGTGAAGGTGATCTGGCTTCTCAACCCACACCCAGGACTGAGGCTCTGGGAGATGGCGAGGGTAGGTCACGGCCTTTCCCCCTGGGAGAGCTGCCAGCTCAGAGCCCAAAGCTCAGCCAGGGCAGCATCGCTGCAGGTGCCAGGACAGAGCTGTGCACGTGTGTGCCCTCGCCCTGCGTGATCCCCTCACCGCTCCTGTGGTTCAGTACTACCTGTGCAGATCAGCAGAGATGACTGAAGCTTCTGTGGCTGTTGAGTTACAGGTGTGTCTGCAGGGAGGACTTTCCAGGCTCCTGGGCTGGATGCTGAACACAAGCCCAGCTCCCGTCGCAGGGGTGAGTATTGTGTCCTTGCTGATCCCACAAGCTGAACCCTGATTTTGTAGGATGCATTCCTGGGAAATGGATATATATATATTTTTATAAGGTCCTCCAAGAGGAAAGAACAAAGCTACAGGACACCAGAAACCCCATGAGCCATCCAATACCATGCAGCAAATGCTGAAGGAAATGCTGCAGGGAGGACAAGGTGGGTCCATGTCCCTCAGCCTTCTCCTGACACTCAGCAGCCGGGGGCTTTCTCTGCACATCTGGACACGCCATGCTGGGCACAGCAGGAACCAGATCCATGGCAGCCTTGCTGCCCCAGTGCTGCTTTCATGGCCTACAGGGCTGTTTCCCAGCCTGGCCTGGCTGCAGCTTCTCCCCAGCCTCTGCAGGAAGGCATTCGGCATCAGCAGGCAGGGAGCCCAAACTGCAGCATGGGCCATGCACACCCTGAGATCCCCTGAAATTTCCTGGTCTTGGGGTAGATCAGGTGTAGGGGCTGTTTGAAGGAGGGAGGGCTCTGGCCAATGCCATAAGTTTATATGATTTCCTAAACCTTATCCATGACCTGGACTAGTATTGCATCATGATGATACCACTTCCCTGAAAAGGGAATGGTTCCACCTGATCCAGCTGTGGCTTTTCCTTCCTCCAGAAGTGAACCAAAAGGCTGTGCTGAAGGTGCCATTTCCCAGAGGAAGCAGTGGCTCATGGGCAGCCTCTGCTACAGGAAGGGAGGCTGTGCCAGGCACAGTCCCAGGAGGTAATTTCTGTGCCTCTGGGCCTGAGACCTGCTGAGGCTTGAGCTGTAAATCTCTGCTGCCTGGCATTGCCTGCCTTTCAGGGATTTTGCACAGAGCATGGAAAAGCTGTTGAGAGTGTCCAAGACCAGTCTAGAGCTCCCCAGGCCCCTCTGCAGCTTTGGCCATGTCCATTGACATCTGGCTCCCACGGCCTTCCCCAACCCCCTTGCAGTGCCCAGTTCCCTAAGGCAGAAGGGGATCCCAGCACACCATGAAATGGTTCTGATCTGTGCTCCCTTCTAGATTGGGATGGTGATATGGAGCATCTGAAAGCCCTGGGACATGATGGTTTGAGACCCATGGAGAATGCTGGAGGCAAGTTCTCAATGTCCCTTTCTGCACAGAATAATCAGTGTCAATGTGGCAAGAGCTCACTCACGTGCCACTTCACTTAAGTGTCTGAAGGTTGATGGATTCTGGAAACCTCGCTCTGCTCCCTTCTGGAGCCCTGAGTGATCCCACAGCATTGCTGTCAGTGGGAGGAAGGAGCATTTAGCTGTCAATCTCTTGCCATGTGCAATGCCAGTGTCTCCTTCCTTGTGCTCTGTGCAGCCTCCAAGAAGAGCAGAGAGGGAAGGGGCCGGGCCCAGGGCTGTGTCCCAGGGCTGTGCCTTGCATGGTTCCTTTGCCAGCCCCAGGTAGCCTGAGGATCTCCTTCAGAGCCATGGGAGCTTTTCTGTTCTACCTTTCTTTGCAGCCAAGCCTCTTGGTGAAGGTGATCTGGCTTCTCAACCCACACCCAGGACTGAGGCTTTGGGAGATGGCGAGGGTAGGTCATGGCCCTTCCCCCTGGGAGAGCTGCCAGCTCAGAGCCCAAGGCTCGGCCGGGGCAGCATCGCTGCAGGTGCCAGGACAGAGCTGTGCACGTGTGTGCCCTCGTCCTGCGTGATCCCCTCACCACTCCTGCGGCTCAGTGCTGCCTGTGCAGATCAGCAGAGATGACAGAAGCTTCTGTGGCTGTTGAGTTACAGGTGTGTCTGCAGGGAGGACTTTCCTGGCTCCTGGGCTGGATGCTGCACACAAGCCCAGCTCCCGTCGCAGGGGTGAGTATTGTGTCCTTGCTGATCCCACTAGCTGAACCCTGATTTTGTAGGATCCATTCCTTGGAAAGGGATATATATTTTTTTATAAGGTCCTCCAAGAGGAAAGAACAAAGCTACAGGACACCAGAAACTCCATGAGCCATCCAATACCATGCAGCAAATGCTGAAGGAAATGCTGCAGGGAGGACAAGGTGGGTCCATGTCCCTCAGCCTTCTCCTGACACTCAGCAGCCGGGGGCTTTCTCTGCACATCTGGACACGCCATGCCGGGCACAGCAGAAAGGGATCCATGGCAGCCTTGCTGCCCCAGTGCTGCTTTCATGGCCTACAGGGCTGTTTCCCAGCCTGGCCTGGCTGCAGCTTCTCCCCAGCCTCTGCAGGAAGGCATTCGGCATCAGCTGACAGGGAGCCCAAACTGCAGCATGGGCCATGCACACCCTGAGATCTCCTGAAATTTCCTGGTCTTGGGGTAGATCAGGTTCAGGGGCTGTTTGGAGGAGGCAGGGCTCTGGCCAATGCCATAAGTTTATATCATTTCCTAATCCTGATCCATGACCTGGACTAATATTGCATCATGATGATACCACTTCCCTGAAAAGGGAATGGTTCCACCTGATCCAGCTGTGGCTTTTCCTTTCTCCAGAGAAGGATCAAAAGGCTGTGCTGAAGGTGCCATTTCCTGGAGGAAGCAGTGGCTCATGGGCAGCCTCTGCTGCAGGAAGGGAGGCCGTGCCAGGCACAGTCCCAGGAGGTAATTGCTGTGCCTCTGGGCCTGAGACCTGCTGAGGCTTGAACTGCCATCACTGCTGCTTGGCAGTGCCTGCCTTTCAGGGATTTTGCACAGAGCATGGAAAAGGTGTTGAGAGTGTCCAGGGCCAGCCCAGAGCTCCCCAGGCCCCTCTGCAGCTTTGGCCATGTCCATTGACATCTGGCTCCCACAGCCTTAACCAACCCCCTTGCAGTGCCCAGTTCCCTAAGGCAGAAGAAGATCTCAGAAAACCATGTGAACCATGGAATGGTTCTGATCTGTGCTCCCTTCTAGATTGGGATGGTGACATGGAGAATCTGAATGCCCTGGGACATGACGGTTTGAGACCCATGGAGAATGCTGGAGGCAAGTTCTCAATGTCCCTTTCTGCACAGAATAATCAGTGTCAATGTGGCAAGAGCTCACTCACGTGCCACTTCACTTAAGTGTCTGAAGGTTGATGGATTCTGGAAACCTCGCTCTGCTCCCTTCTGGAGCCCTGAGTAATCCCTCAGCATTGCTGTCAGTGGGAGGAAGGAGCATTTAGCTGTCAATCTCTTGCCATGTGCAATGCCAGTGTCTCCTTCCATGTGCTCTGTGCAGCCACCGAGAAGCGAAGAGAGGAAGGGGCTGGGCCCAGGGCTGTGTCCCAGGGCTGTGCCTCGTGTGGTTCCTTTGCCAGCCCCAGGGAGCCTGAGGGTCTCCTTCAGAGCCATGGGAGCTTTTCTGTTCTACCTTTCTTTGCAGCCAAGCCTCTTGGTGAAGGTGATCTGGCTTCCCAACCCACACCCAGGACTGAGGCTCTGGGAGATGGCGAGGGTAGGTCATGGCCCTTCCCCCTGGGAGACCTGCCAGCTCAGAGCCCAAAGCTCAGCCAGGGCAGCATCGCTGCAGGTGCCAGGACAGAGCTGTGCACGTGTGTGCCCTCGTCCTGCGTGATCCCCTCACCACTCCTGTGGCTCAGTGCTGCCTGTGCAGATCAGCAGAGATGACTGAAGCTTCTGTGGCTGTTGAGTTACAGGTGTGTCTGCAGGGAGGACTTTCCAGGCTCCTGGGCTGGATGCTGCACACAAGCCCAGCTCCCGTCGCAGGGGTGAGTATTGTGTCCTTGCTGATCCCACAAGCTGAACCCTGATTTTGTAGGATGCATTCCTGGGAAATGGATATATATATATTTTTATAAGGTCCTCCAAGAGGAAAGAACAAAGTTGCAGGACTTATGAAACCCCATGAGTCATCCAATACCATGCAGCAAATGCTGAAGGAAATGCTGCAGGGAGGACAAGGTGGGTCCATGTCCCTCAGCCTTCTCCTGACACTCAGCAGCTGGGGGCTTTCTCTGCACATCTGGACACACCGTGCCTGGCACAGCAGGAAGGGATCCATGGCAGCCTTGCTGCCCCGCTGCTGTTTTAACGGCCTGCAGGGATATTTCCCAGCCTGGCCTGGCTGCAGCTTCTCCCCAGCCTCTGCAGGAAGGCATTTGGCATCAGCTGACAGGGAGCCCAAACTGCAGCATGGGCCATGCACACCCTGAGATCCCCTGAAATTTCCTGGTCTTGGAGTAGATCAGGTGTAGGGGCTGTTTGGAGGAGGGAGGGCTCTGGCTGATCCCATAAATTTATATGATTTCTTAATCCTTATCCATGACCTGGACTAGTATCGCATCATGATGATACCACTTCCCTGAAAGGGGAATGGTTCCATCCGATCCAGCTGTGGCTTTTCCTTCCTCCAGAGGTGAACCAAAAGGCTGTGCTGAAGGTGCCATTTCCCAGAGGAAGCAGTGGCTCATGGGCAGCCTCTGCTGCAGGAAGGGAGGCCGTGCCAGGCACAGTCCCAGGAGGTAATTGCTGTGCCTCTGGGCCTGAACCCTGCTGAGGCTTGAGCTGTAAATCTCTGCTGCTTGGCAGTGCCTGCCTTTCAGGGACTTTGCACAGAGCATGGAAAAGGTGTTGAGAGTGTCCAGGGCCAGCCTAGAGCTCCCCAGGCCCCTCTGCAGCTTTGGCCATGTCCGTTGACATCTGGCTCCCACAGCCTTACCTGACCCCCTTGCAGTGCCCAGTTCCCTAAGGCAGAAGGGGATCCCAGTGCAACATGGAATGGTTCTGATCTGTGCTCCCTTCCAGATTGGGATCGTGACATGGAAAATCTGAAAGCCCTGGCACATAATGTTTTGAGACCCATGGAGATTGCTGGAGGCAAGTTCTCTATGTCCCTTTCTCCATAGAATTATCAGTGTGAGTGTGGGAAGAGCTCACTCTCATGCCATTTCCCTTAAGAGTCTGAAGGTTGATGGATTCAGGAAACATCACCCCGCTCTCTTCTGGAGCCCTGTGTGGTCCTACAGCATTGCTGTCAATGGGAGGAAGGAGCATTTAGCTGTCAATCTCTTGCCATGTGCAATGCCAGTGTCTCCTTCCATGTGCTCTGTGCAGCCATGGAGAAGAGCAGAGAGGAAGGGGCTGGGCCCAGGGCTGAGTCCCAGGGCTGTGCCTTGCATGGTTCCTTTGCCAGCCCCAGGGAGACCGAGCTGCTCTCATTGCTGCTGCCAAGCCCTGGCCCTGCCTGGGGCTCAGTTCAGAGCTGCTGGCAGCTCCAGGGAGTTTTTTCTCCCCTGACTGCCATGTAAGGGGCTCCTTCCATCCCAGTGTGGGGACACTGCAGGCTCATGGTTCCCCTGCCCATGCTCCTGAATGGAAGGCAGAGAGGAGGGAGTGCCTTGGAGGGCACCAGGAACCCAGGTGCACTCACTGCCACTCTGGTCTGAAGGAGAAATGGAACTACTTTCCATTAAGGTCCTCCTAGATGGAAGAGCCAAGACATAGAAGACAAGAAATCCCTGGAGGCATCCCAACTTCTGGACAAGATGCTGAGTGATCTGGAGAGACGCCGTGGTGGGTCCATGTCCCTCAGTCTTCTCCTGACACTCAGCAGCCGGGAGCTTTCTCTGCACATCTGGACACGCTGTGCCCGGCACAGCAGGAAGGGATCCATGGCAGCCTTGCTGCCCTGCTGCTGCTTTCATGCCCTGCTGGGCTGTTTCCCAGCCTGGCCTGGCTGCAGCTTCTCCCCAGCTTCTGCAGGAAGGCATTTGGCATCAGCAGGCAGGGAGCCCAAACTGCAGCATGGGCCATGCACACCCTGAGATCCCCTGAAATTTCCTGGTCTTGGGGTAGATCAGGTGTAGGGGCTGTTTGGAGGAGGGAGGGCCCTGGCCCAGCCCCAGTAACCTGGGTATTTTCCTGACCCTTATCCATGACTTTGACAAGTATTGCCTCCTAAAGATATCACCTCCCCTAATGGCGAACAGTTCTATCTTATCCAGCTCTCCCTTTTCCTTTCTCAAGTGCTGGAGCAGATGCTTGTGCAGATGATGGCATATGCTAGAAGAAGGAAGAGCCCTGTGCCAGCTCCTGATGCAGGAAAGGAGGAGATGCCAGGCCCAGACACAGGAGGTAATTGCTGTGCTGGGCTCTCCCTCGGCAGGGTTGTGTGGCAGCCGCTCTTCCCTCAGGGCCTGCATGGCCCAGCAGCAGCCAAAGCTGGAGGTGCCGCGGCTTCCAGGCCTCTGGAGCTCATTCCCAGCCCCTGGGAATCGAGACTTGTGCACCAACATCTCTCCCCCAGCAGCTGCTCCTGGAGCTGGCCCTAAGCATCCAGAGGCCCAAGACACAGGAGCAGCCCCGAGTGGGAACCCTGCCGTGAGCCCAGGGCCACAGCCAGCCCTGGCTGCCAACTGGGCAGGGGCTGCACTGGCTCCTGACAGGGCCTGGCTCTGTCCCCTTGGGCTGGGGGAGCTGTCACAGAGCAGGGAGGGTCAGGGGTGGCAGTGGCTGCTCAGGGATGGGTTTGGCCCATGTCCCTGGAAGGAGCCACTGCCCAAGCAGCTGTGCTGTCCAGGGCTCTGCTCTCGGCCTTCTGGGTTTTGTTTGGTGGCACAGTCTGTGCCAAGGGCTGGCAAGGTGCCTGCAGGCCCCAGCTCTGGGGGAAACAGAGAATGTCCTGGCCATATCCAGTGTGCTGCCAGCTCAGGAGTGCAGCACGGCACAGGCTCACACTGCCCATTGCTCCCACAGATGCGCTTGGCAGATCCAATATAAATGCTGAGAATCCACCGAGCGCCCCAAGAGTGTTTTGCCCGCAGGATGTGCGCAAGTCCTGCATGATAGGCACAGTAGTGACACTGTTCACAGTGCCACTTTCCATGGTCCTGTGCTATGCTGGATTCCAGTGGTGGAAGAACAAGAAACGGTAAGCTGTTGTTCATCCCCACCCTCCAGCTTCTTGAAAGGCTGCTCATAGTCAGGAAACATTCCCAGTGAGGCTGCTGTGCACTTGTGGGTAGTCAGTGGTTGCCCAAATAACTCTGCTGAGAGTTCTGCTGCTGCCCAGGCCTTTCATTGGCCTCTTAATTGCTGTTCCTTGTCCCGGGATGCCCACTTGGGCTGCAGCCAGTGCTGGCTCCACTGAGGCTGCCTGGCCAAGAGCAGCCCCAGGAGCAGCAGGCAGAGGCAAAGCAAGATGGGCAGGAGAAAGAGCGGGGACGAGATTGCCCTTGAAAGGCAGAGGTGCTCTGGGGCCTGCTCCTGCTCAGGGACCCTGCCCAGAGCCATCCCCTGCTCACCGGGGCCTTGAGGGGCAGCTGTCCAGCTGGGCCAAGGTGTGCCAGCAGCTCCAGCCATGCTGGGGAGCCTTGGCCGCTCTGAGCCCTGCTGTGCAGGAGGGCCCCTGTGTGCCAGTGGCATCTGGGGGCCTCAGCCACCTCCTCTCTCCACAGTCACCCTGCTGCAGCTCCAGCATACCAGCCAAGAAGGCGTGACTCTGCCTCGCCCCCAGGGAGCCCAGAGACTGCCTCGTTTGACAGCTCTCAGACATGGCCTCAGAAGCAGGTGTCGACCTGGAAAGCAGAGCACCAGCACTCTGTGCCTCCCCCACGGCCCCCCAGCCCGGCTGTGAAGAGGAAGCCCCCTGAGATCCCCCCACCTCCTCCCCTCCCAAGCCGGCCACCCTGGTCCAGTTAGGACTGAAAGTGGGCCAGCCATGGCAGGGCTTGGGCCACCAGCAGCTTGGGGCACCTGCTCTTGGCTACCAATAACACGTTACCTGTGGGTAACAGCCAGAGGCACTTTTCCTACTCTTTTACCTTCAACAGGAAGGGCTGAAGATTCTTCCCATGCCCTGTCTTATACCTTGCTCTTTTGATTTTCATACAGCTGGGTGCTGGCTGAACCTTTTCAAAGAACTTTATTTACACTTCATGTTTTACCCCACCTACCAAGGAAAAAAAAAAAATAAAAGTTTTTTTCAGTTTAGACTTCATTTTTAGTGTGGTTGGGCCACTCAAATTTTGAGCAATTAATTTTCCATGGTACCTCTTCCCTTTTCCTTCCCATTTACAAGAAGTTCATCTGGACATGAAAATCAACAGAATTACTGAGATTCACCTCAAAGCCCAGAGGAGAATCTAGCATGAAATATTCTCCCTGTGTACTGCACAACAAGAAATATTCAGAGGAAAATACCGTGTGAACTGAGGCTTCTGGAACTCCCAGAATCCTGAGTCTGCAGAGGAGGAAAACAGCCCTGGCAGTGGCTGAGGGGAATTCTCCTGACAGACTCCTCGGAAAGTGCGTCACTTCAGGAGGGGAAAGCTTTTAAACCTTTGCCTTACCTTCCTCCTGTGCTAAATGTAAGGCTCCTCCTGAGAAAACACTGAGCTACAAACTATTCTCCACTCCTCAACAAAGCTACTCAGGTGCTCAACTTAAAGAGCAAAACTAAATGTGGTCAGAAATTGCCCATCAAAGCCCATTTGCAGAGAAACCCCACCATATGTGAGCAAATATTTATTAGCACCAGTTCACTCTAAAGATTGCTCCTTTTTTTTTCCCAGAGAGAATATTAGAACCATTTGCTCTTGGCAGGACTCTTTGGATGGCCCCCAGAGCTGGCTCCTCACCACGCCCTGCCTGAGCTGTTCATGCAGGCAGGCAGCACCACCTGACTTTGCCACCCTTTTCAGGCCTTGGGCACGGCTGGTCCCACGGTCCCCTCTGGTGCCACAGTCCCCTCTGGTGCCACAGTCCCCTCTGGTGCCACAGCCCCCACTGGTCCCATGTTCCCCTCTGGTGCCACAGTCCCCTCTGGTGCCACAGTCCCCTCTGGTGCCACGGTCCCCTCTGGTGCCACAGTCCCCTCTGGTGCCACGGTCCCCTCTGGTGCCACGGTCCCCTCCTGGCTTGTGGCGTGTCCCTGCTGCTGGAGGAGCCCTGCTCGTGCTGCTGCCTGCATTCAACAAGGCTGGTGCTACTTCCCAGCCAAAGAGACACTAAAGTCACTGCTTTGGCCAGCTCATTGGAATGAGTTGAACACTTCCTCACCTCTATCACAGATAAAAACCCACATACTCCTAAAACCCACATACCAGCAGCATAAAGTCACCTCACCTACAGAGGTGAGGAGGCCTGAGCAAACAGAAGGTTGGCTTTCAAGCACATTGGTTTTTTAATTTAGTGGAAGCATTCAGTCGTGCACAAGCCTTATTTGTCAAACTGGTCTGTGCAATGCTATTCTCTTGCTCGTGTTAAAGAGGAGCCAGGGAGAAATTAGCTAAGAAACAAGAAACACTTGAGGCTCATGCCTGGCACACAAATAGAGCAGGGTGGCACCTGCCCGCTTTTTCCACATCCCGTTTCCTGATAGACAAAGGCGGACGTGGCTCCACTGGGGGCACCATGGAAAGGGTTCTGATCTGTGCTCCCATCTAGATTGATATCAGAACATGGATTATCTGGATGCCCTGGCACATGACAGTTTGAGATCCATGGAGAATGCTGGAGGCAAGTTCTCAATGTCCCTTTCCACGCAGAACAATGAGTGTCAGTGTGGCAAGAGCTCACTCACATGCCATAGCCTGTGGAGACTTTTGTGGCAGAATGGTTAGGCGAGAAAGGCCATGACTGTACAAACTTGCCAGAGATAAAACATAACTAGTGCAGAGGCAGTCTCAAGGCCGGATTGCCCTTGAGATATGGGGAGGAGAACAAGAATGTGGTAAACAGAACGAAAAAGAAGGACCAGGGACTGTCTGGTAACCTCAAGAATGCAGAAGCACATAGCTATGTTTCGCAGTGTCGTAGATAGCAGAATAACCAATGATGAGCTATACTTTTGCAATATGTATGAGCTAATTAAATCATGTATTTAAACACGAGTGTAATGATCAATAAACGAGATTTGCTTGACGACCACCTGGTGTCTGCGTCTCCCTTCTCCGACAAATGGTGACCCCGACGTCGACCCCCTGCTGAAAAGAAACCGGGGGAGAGAACGCGCCACGGTCGGTGAAGTAGTGTTGGGGCCCGATGCACCCGGGTCGGTGCTAAACGACGAAGGGAGAGCACCCTCGAGGACTACATCGGTGGTCTTGAGCCATACGTGCTGCCGGAGCCGGAGAGGTGCAACAGCGCTGACGACAAAAATGGACAGGCAAGCAGCATATGATTTATTTTTGGGGTTATTAGATAAGCTGGGGGTTAGAGACATAAATCCTAGAAAAGACGTACCGGGATTGCTAGCATGGGGTCACGCGAAGGGTTGTTTTTCCAACCCGCACACGGTACATGAATTGAGTGAGTGGCGTAAGTTAGGAGATGTGTTGTGTGAAGCAGTCTTAGAAGAAGATAAAACAGCAAAAAAGTTAGGAAAAATTTGGCGAGTTGTGCATAATACTCTATTGAAACATCAGGCAGAAAAAAGAGCGGCTCAGCAAGCAGTAGAAGCCTATAAAAGGAATGCACGGTATGGAGATCATGAACCTTTAGCGCCAAGTGTCTCTCAAGTAATTATACCTGCTTCTAGCAGTTTGGGCACAGATGATTGTGCTTGGCCCTCGGCGCCCCCTCTCAATGAGTCCACAGAGGACGCTGAAGTGCCTGTCGTAGCCACCTCTGATATTAAGGACCCTTCAGCCCAATCTGTTAAGCCTGGAATGCGTAGTTCACAATCTCCGCCAGAGCCAGATCCTGTCCCTGGGGCAGAGAGTGACCTGTGGGAGGAAATGGCTAGACAGAGGAGAGAAGCCTGGAACGCATTGGCTAAGCATGGGCTAGAGAGTGGGGATGAAGTCACCGTGGAGGCGGCAAGGACGTGGGCTCTGCCTGTAGTTTACACCCCGGGGGTAAACCAACAAGGACAAGCTGTTCAGTTAGGGACCTATACACCTCTTGATTGGAAGTTATTAGCTCAGCTGCGACAGACAGTGAGTCAATTTGGATTTAAGAGTGAACCAGCTAAACAAATGATAGACTACATATTTGATACGCATTTGCTAACTGTCAATGACTGTAGAAGCATTGTGAAACTGATGTTTACTCAACATCAGCAGCTGCTGTTTAACGCACATTGGCAAGCTTTAGTTCAAGAGTCGGTTGGAGTTCAAAGAGGACCAGGTGATCCGTTACAGGGAATTACAGTGGAAGAGATGATGGGATTAGGAAATTATAAAAGAACCGAGGCTCAGATGATTTCCGGACCAGACAAAGTTAGGGAAGCTATGCGTCTGGTTAGAGTTGCTATCAGTCAGGTGAAAGATAGCTCAGGAATTCCCATGTATATGGGAACCAAACAAGGGAGAGAGGAGTCTTTTGGAGACTTTGTTGATAAGGCTGCTGCCGCTATAGAACGAGCAGGGGTCCCTGAGTATATGCGAGGGGCTTTGCTTAAACAGTGTGCCTTGCAGAATAGTAACGAGACTACTAAAAGAGTTCTGTCGACCCTGGGGGCTAATTGGACGATTGAGGAAGCCTTAGAAAGAATGGCATTACAGCCAACAGGGCAACAAGCATTCCTGGTGAATGCCATTAAAGCATTAGGAGAGGGGTTACAGAAACAGGCAGAAAGTACACAGACACAAGTGTTAGCTGCTCTTGCTCCGCTCCGTGCTCAAGCAGCAGCACCCGCGGCGGCGACCCAGAAGCCCCCTTCCATGAAATGCTGCCGCTGTGGAGGAGGAGGGCACATGAGACGACAATGCCGCGCGACTGGGGTCTGGTGCCAAAATTGTCAAAGCAATACGCATAACTCTTCTGCCTGCCGCCGACGTTCGGGAAACTCGCGGCGGAGCGTGAATGGCGGCCGCGCCCAGACACAAGTTGCTGCCGCGACATCAGCACCACCTCGTGTCTACAACCAGCCACTGCCGGGAGCCTGGGACTTGACTTGGCAGCAGCAATAAAAACAACGCTGATGACAACACACCCTGTTCGAATTCCTACGGGAGTTTACGGCCCAATAAAGATTAGGGGACAAGTATATGGAGGACTTTTATTGGGGCGCTCCTCGATTTCTGTGATGGGCCTATTTGTTTTACCTGGAGTCATAGATGCGGACTATACCGGAGAGATACAAATTATGGCATATATGCTCTACCCTCCAATTACTGTTGAAGCCGGTCAACGCATTGCCCAATTTATACCACTGCCACAAACAACCAAAGGCATTCAAACATTGATGCAAGGCCCTCGGAATAATCAAGGATTTGGATCATCAGGGATAGCCATGCTCACAATGGACTTAAACAGCAGACCAAAAAAGAAAATAACATTGAAATATGCTGAACAATCAGTAGAACTTTGGGGCTTGTTGGACACGGGAGCAGACACCAGCATAGTATCTCCGGAGTATTGGCCTAGCAGTTGGCCATCCAGACAAACCATGGATACAGTGACCGGAGTCGGGAGATACACGCTAGCTAAAAGAACGCCCCCTATACAAGTGATCATAGATGGGCAAACATTAGTGGCTGTGTTGTCGGTTGTCCCTTTACCTCCAACAGTACAGTGTTTAATAGGAAGGGACATTTTAGTCCAGCTTGGAGTTGTTCTGTCTAATGAGCACCCTTTGGAGTAATTGCCATTGCTTGGACTTTCCCTATTCCACTTACCTGGACAACCGACAAACCAGTGGTGGTTAAGCAATGGCCTCTAAAAAGGGAAAGTTTGTTGCAAGCACATCAACTAGTCAGAGAACAATTTCAACAAGGTCATCTAAAGTTGTCTACTAGCCCATGGAATACTCCTATATTTGTGATTAAGAAGAAATCTGGAAAGTATCGTCTTTTGCATGACTTGAGAGCAGTAAATGATCAAATGGAAGCTATGGGAGCATTGCAACCAGGTCTCCCGAATCCAGCTATGCTCCCACAACACTGGGCCCTTCTGATCATCGATTTAAAGGACTGTTTTTTCACTATCGCCCTCCACCCACAAGATACAAAGCGATTTGCCTTTACCTTGCCTGCAATTAACAGAGGGGAACCTGATAAGCGATTTGAATGGACAGTATTGCCTCAGGGCATGCGTAACTCCCCTACCTTGTGTCAACTATATGTCGATGCAGCCCTACAGCCTTTGAGGCAAAAGTGGCCTGAGACCATAATTTATCATTACATGGATGATATTCTTTTTGCTCAAAAGCCCAAATTCACTTCTGATCAATTGAGAGAGATCCAAACTACATTGGCAAAAGCATCTCTTGTGGTTGCTCAAGAAAAAATACAACAGACCGCACCTTGGAAGTACCTGGGATGGACTATTACCAATCAAATTGTGCGTCCACAAAAACTGCAGCTCTCAACAAAAATTGTCACTTTAAATGACGCGCAACGCCTACTTGGCGATCTTCAATGGTTGAAACCCATAGTTGGCATCCCAAACACCTTACTAAACTGCCTTCGCCCACTGTTGAAGGGAACAGATCCCAGTTCGCCTGTCACGATTTCCCCTCAACAGAACAAAGCAATCAAAGATATTCTCCAGTGTATAGAAGTAGGTTTTGTTTCCCGTCGCGATATTGATTTGCCCATTGACCTTACTATATGGAATACCTCAGAACATCTTCTCGGCGCTCTTACACAATTGCAGAAAAAAGCGGGGGAAATGAGGGTCCTGGAATGGCTATCCCCACCACTACAAGCAAAAAGGACAATAAGTACAAAAATTGAACAGATGGCCACCCTGTTATGTAAAGGCCGTACCAGGATAATAGAAATTACTGGAACTGAACCTACAACAATTTACATACCTATAAAAAACGAAGACCTAGACTGGTACCTGCATAATTCGGAGGAGTTAAAGACAGCGTTGCTGGGATCAGGAGCATCTGTTTGTACAGGGCCTTTAATACCACGACATTTCCAATGGTTAAAAGATTGGGACTGGGTTGCAAAACCGTTGCGGTCAGACCAGCCTATACCAGAAGCCGTTACGGTCTTCACAGATGCCGGGAAAAAGTCAAGGAAAGCAGCCATAACCTGGAAGGAAGGGTCCCAATGGAAACATCACATGATTGAAGCGGCTCCAGAAGACAGTCTGCAAACATTAGAACTTCTTGCCGTTGTGTGGGCATTAAGTAAACTACAAGGGCCTTTAAATGTAGTCACAGATTCTTACTATGTAGCAGGGGTAGGACAAAGAATAGAAGATGCAGCAGTCAAGGAAGTCCAGAACAAAAGACTATATGAATTGTTGTTGCAACTAAAACGGGCTGTGAGGGCTAGAACAGAACCCTATTGTGTTATTCACATTCGAAGCCACAAGTGGGATGTAGGATTAGGAGAAGGAAATGCAAGGGCAGATAGATTAGTAATGAATGTAGTTGATGACAAAATAACAGAAGCCAAGGAGTCGCATGCTCGATTCCACCAGAATGCAAAAGGATTGGTGCGAGAATATAGAATAGCAATCCAAGAGGCAAAAGCTATAGTAAGAGCTTGTCCAGTTTGCAGTCATCACAATAGTGGTACAGGGTTGGGTTGTGGCGTAAACCCTAGAGGGTTGAAGAGTAATGACATTTGGCAGATGGATATCACGCACGTTTCTGAATTTGGCAGAATGAGGTATGTGCATGTCACCATAGATACATGTAGCAAATATATCTGGGCCACAGCTCAATCGGGGGAAAAGGCAAATCAGGTGATTAGGCATTTAACCAGCTGTCTCGCAGTAATGGGACTGCCAAGAGAAATAAAGACTGATAATGGACCTGCATATATTAGTCAGAAGGTCAGTCGATTTATGAGATTGTGGGGAATCAAACATGTTACAGGAATTCCTCACTCACCCACGGGGCAAGCCATAGTTGAAAGAGCAAATGGAACCTTGAAACAGTATCTAAGAAAGCAGGAGCAAATAACAGATCCGCAGGAAAAATTAGCCAAGACTCTTTTTGTTCTAAATCATTTATGTGTTTTTGGGGATGAAAGTGAACCACCAGCAGTTAAGCATGCAGAAAAGGAAGGACAGAAGGAGAAACAGAGTCTAAAAGCTGTCGTTCGATATAGAGACCCGAAAACAGGACTATGGAACGGTCCTGCGGAAGTCTTGTATTGGGGCAGAGGTTATGTTTGTGTTTCCACCCCCTCAGGAACACTGTGGATTCCAGCTAGATGGGTGAAGCCCTGGATTGATACAGCCAATGGCCAGTAACCTCCTTGAGCAGCTCTCCATATCTGTGAACACAGCCCTCGAGCAACTACGAGGATTGACTGGACTCGAATTAAATTGGGAGACACCGCAGGACTGGGTATCAATCGTTACCGAGCTCCGTGGATACCGTAAACAAATTACCATACCAGATATTGAGTGTGAAAGCTGCCCTGGGCCGTGTTCTGTGTGGGTCAGGTTGTTATGTGGGGGATGTGGTAAGATTGTGTGGATTGCAAAAGGGTTATTGAGATCACCTTGGTGTAGGAAATGCTACCATGAGTGGCTAAGCGTTAGGGAAGAGAATGCAGTAAGGTCCTTCATCGCGTATAGGAGGACACAAGGGTTAGACCCCACGCAGGAAGAACTTGAGTGGGTAGAAAGGGCTTTTCAGACTCAGCAACATGCAGTTAAGATTGAGAAACAAAACTACTCCAGCGTTATGGGAGTTCAGTGTGTGGGTAACATTTTTATCCCACCATGGTGGCAAGTGGAAGATAACAACTGGGGTGAAGTACTGGCTACTAGGGCTATGGTTGAGCAGTCAGCTCATAACTACCACAGCAATCCTGGACATCAACCCGAGAGCTAATATGTGGATTGCATGGGCCAATGCAACAGGAGTTAATTCCTTTTGCTTATCCATGGCTACCCCAAGTGATCCATTTAGAACATGTCTCATTGGACTACCCTTAATGGATTTTGAAGAATTTGATGCTTGGACTAAATTCAAAATAGAAAGAAATCATACGGTAACATGCATAGCGGCCTTTTTATCAACTAGAGTCCCAAGGGTACAACCATTTCTTAATAGCCAGTGTAACCAAACAATTTGCCCCCCTTGTCAAAGAGGATCATTTATGCCAACAACATTTGCACAACAAATGGCCAATATTACGATGACGTTAAATAGAACAGGAACAGAACCTCAAGAACTGCAGCTGTTGGGATCTAAGGCAGGAAACTATTGTATCGAGTTCGGGCACCCCGGAGAATACCCATGGGAAGACCCGCTTAGCAGGCCCAGTAATGGCAGTACTATTGTGTCTCCTTTTGATCATAGATATCAGAAAGGCACTTATTGTGGGTCTAGATTTATTGCAAGTATTGATGCTATTAACCGAAGACCAAAACAATTACCACCCGGAATCTTTTTAATTTGTGGGGATCGGGCATGGGCAGGTATACCATCAAAACCTTGGGGAGGCCCCTGTTATCTTGGAAAACTTACGATGTTTGCCCCCGATTTTCAACAACTTTTACATGCTAATGGTACTTGGAATCAGAAGCGAGTTAGGGAGCGGCGATCAACTAAGCTGCTGGGAGAAGGTTGTCAGGATGAAGTACAGCTATGGGACAAGCCCGCAAATACCATTGCTTCTATACTTCTCCCCGGAGTTGCAGCAGCACAGGCGTTAAATCAGTTGGGAAAACTTGCCTGTTGGACCGAGAAACAAATAAATGTAATCACAAATATATTATCTCAGTTAGCTGTAGATGTTAGTAGTGTTAGGCATGCGGTATTGCAAAATCGTGCTGCTATAGATTTTTTATTACTAGCTCAAGGACATGGGTGTCAGGATTTTGAAGGGATGTGCTGTATGAATTTGTCAGACCATTCTGAATCTATTCACAAGCAGTTACAACAATTGAAAGACAATATGAAGAAAATCACCGTTGAGTCAGCCCCAGTAGGTGAATGGTTGGACTCATGGGGTATGAGAGGATGGGTGAAAAATGTACTTATGATGTTGGCTGGACCAGTTTTGCTTGTTGTTATAATTTTGCTTTTTGGACCATGTATTTTACAATGCATTCAGAACCGCTTAATTGCATTAACTACGGCCTTGTTAGAAAAACACGCTAACCTCGTAATCCAAAAAGAAAACGGGGGAAGTGTGGAGACTTTTGTGGCAGAATGGTTAGGCGAGAAAGGCCATGACTGTACAAACTTGCCAGAGATAAAACATAACTAGTGCAGAGACAGTCTCAAGGACGGATTGCCCTTGAGATATGGGGAGGAGAACAAGAATGTGGTAAACAGAACGAAAAAGAAGGACCAGGGACTGTCTGGTAACCGCAAGAATGCAGAAGCACATAGCTATGTTTCGCAGTGTCGTAGATAGCAGAATAACCAATGATGAGCTATACTTTTGCAATATGTATGAGCTAATTAAATAATGTATTTAAACACGAGTGTAATGATCAATAAACGAGATTTGCTTGACGACCACCTGGTGTCTGCGTCTCCCTTCTCCGACAATAGCCTCTTGAAGATGCCACCTCCTGTAATGGTTAACAGTTCTATTGTTGTGATGTCTGCTTTGTTTGAATGGTTTCTCCAATTATTCCCCTAAGTCATTGGTTTGCTCCTAGTTTGTATCCTCCTACCCACCTGTCAATCCTGCTTCAAGCCTAGCCCTTGTTTTGTCACGTTCCCCATCTGTCATTACACCCATTTGTCAGTTTTCCCTTAGGCCAGCCTCCTACCTGAACCGCCCCTGTGGAAATCCCCTAATCTCCAATGTCCCATTGGCCCATGTGACCCACTCTGCTCCCCTTGTTTCCCCTATTGTATTGTTGAATGGAACCTTCCACTCCTCCCATAGTTTCTTCCTGTTGGTTAAAATTTTGTACCCGCCCTCTGGCCTCCCCCAGATAAAAACCCACACAGTTGTGTTCTTGGTCTTCAGTCCCTGGATGCTCCAGTGGAGTAAAAGCCTTTGGAACCCACACTGGAGATCTCCTCCTCATCCTTGTCTCCACCGTGAGCCTACCAATATCCTTGTGCCGTGGAGCATTTGCTCTAAGCCGCACCTTGGGTCACCCCGCTCCCGAGTGTCACGATCCGCTAACACAAGTGGGAGTCGTGAGAGGTTCGTTTGATCTAAGAGTGCAAAACGGACACCAAGGGATTTCAGTTTAAATCACAACAGCAGTAATGCATCTTTATTTTAGTGCAAACAACATGGGTTATGCGATAGAGGATAGGGAGAGAGAGAGAGGGAGAGAGGGATAAAGAGGCAAAATGCCAAGAGAAAAAAGGGGGGGGGTTATAGCTACCAACGGACGAGACAGGGTCGCCGGTGTCTTCTTCCATGGGGACATCTCTCTCAAAGAAAGTAACTTGGAAAAGTCATTTTTACAGTCTGTTTCAAAGCAAGGGGCAGCTGGCCAAGAGGTGGGGAAATTCCTTGGCTATTTTGATGAGACCCCTTGCTCTGGGAAGCAGGTGTAAGGTACAGAACAGGCCGCTCCTTACAAGTCCCTGCTCAGCAGCAGGAATGAAGGCAGTGTACCTTGACAGCACAACAAGCACACCTGCAAACCATCACCTGGCAAGCTTCCACCTCAACCAGGCCAGAACCCCTGCACAAAGTTCCTTGGGGTCTTCAGGGTCTTGGTCTCTGTTCTTGCAATGCTTATGAGGCAGATGAGGGAAACTTCAGACCGTCTCTTACAGGCCTCTGCCCATGTTTAGAGTTTGAACACTCCATCTCTCCATATTTTCTCATGAATTAAGGGATATTTTAGTGTATCACAGTCCATGTCCATGGCCTTACCAAAAGAACTTTCAGCCCCAATACTAAGGCATCTCCTCATTCTCCTTTCATCTGAGACTTGACTCCTTCTTTACTGACTTCATGTTGTCTTCTACATGTCCTCACTCTGTCCTTTTCTCTCACCCAAGGGGAGGATCGAGGTCTGCAGGTCTCATCTGTGTACTGAAATAGTTAATATCTCACCCAGACCTGCAGATTGTCATGATGGTTTTTGCCTGGTCCAAAAGCAGTCACAGTGATGAATTTCAGGCTGCCCTGGAGCTGTGCCAAGATCTCAGGGGGCCCGGCCAGAACAGTCGTGGCTGTTCTGCCTACATGGCTGGTCCCAGGCCCCTGCTTCCTTCAATTTCAGCTGCAGGCCCATGGCTTCCCCTCCCTGTGCCCGGCAGCCGCTGGGGCCGTGCGGGCTGTGGTGAAGGAGGCCTGGTGGAGCCCGGCTGGGTGCAGGCCAGGGTGGAGCAGGGCCGGCCTGACCAGCACCCAGTTAACTCTTCACAGCTGGAAACAACAGAGAGCTTTCCTTGGCTTGACTGTCTTTCAAATGTGGATTTCACAGAGGAGAATCCAGCTTCTAAATGGTTTCATAGGTTGTCAGTTCTCAGAGCCAGCCAGCTATTGGTTTTGCTAAGCACAGAGGAAGTTCTTAGCAGCCCCCTCCTAGAAAAATCATTTGCATGGGTGGCTTCTTCCCTCCTCACCAAGTATCAACTAATACAAACCAGCACAGACACTCATGGTGTAACAGGAAGCAATTTTGAAGCAATTGTTTTAAAGCAAAATCAGTTATTGCACAGAGATTGATGTCACTCCCCCACACCACTGGAGAGAGACAGTGACTCCACCACCTCCCCTCTGGCCAGCTCATTCCAATTCCCCATCAGCCTTTCTGTGAAGAACTCCTTCCTATTGTGAAAAATGAGGTTCACTCACTTAATAAATTATAAAAGGTTTAATATAAACAAAAAGACAATTGGGAGACAAAGATAATAAAGCAAAGGGTTAAAACAGCCAGGGTATCTTGGTGCATTGCCAGGAACACACCTGGTATCTTTGGAACACTCCTTTTATCCCATTCTGCTGTGGGGTTTTAATGCATACTCATATTTTTCCAAAAAGTATTTTGCATGTCTACGCCCTGAATCCGCCTTTTTAGAGCATGTGTCTTAAAGATTTTATTTCCCTTTATCACATTTTTATTTGGGCTGGGCTTCCTTCTTCTGCAGGCGGTCAGTGTTGATAGCAGCCTGGGCCCCTTCATTTGTTTCCTGGAGGTTATCTTGCTTTGCACAGACAGGACATTGCCCTAATGTCCAAAATTCTTCTTCACCTATGCCTAAAACTTAAAGCAGGAGAAAAAGACATTGCAAAAGTATATAACATACAGCATTCATCTTAATACTTGCAAAAGCCAGTATCACAATATGGATTTATAACAAGGTACCTTTTATTGTCCTGTATTTTTGATCTAGTAGTGGCTCTTTTTGTTTTGTCCTATGTACTAAGTGGTCTATCTAAAGTCTGATGTCTGTTAATCCTTTGTCAATTCAATAAAGAATTAATTTTATAATAAACCTAATCAGCCATTCTTAAGAACTTGTGAACGAGAGACATTTGGGGTGCAGGCTGCCTCAAAATGAGCTGCTGCCACAAAGCTGAGACAAAGGCAGAACTTGTCTAAACTTGTCTCCGTTTGTAACAGCAGGGCCCAAACAGAGGCGGAGGAAGAAGGAGCAGGAGCTGTTTTGCAGCCATGCCCAAGAGAGACTGGAAGGATGCCCTCCCTCTGGTCTCACTTGCTTGGCTTTCTGACAGGCTCTGAGGCAGGGGCTGCAGTTCCTCAGTTGTGGGGCCCAGAACCAAACCCGGGATCCCGGCACTGCCTGACAGCGCTCCGGACGCCAGCACGGTTGTGCGTCCGAGTCTCGGCCACCGTGCTGCTGCTTCATTTGCTCTTAGACACACCCACAGCTCCCTGTTAAGCCCAGATGCTCTCTGGTTCTGCCCTCTTCCTGATCCTGAGCAGGGATGGAGCATTACTGTGCTTTCAGGAAGCTATTCTTGAAAGCCTCAGGCATTCTAAGCTCCTTTGCCATCTTGTGGATGCTTGACACAGAACCCCTCACAGCGGGGTTCAGGGCATACTCAGCTTGGCTCTTCCAAAATCCAAGGCTCAGGGTACTCAGCAAGACCTTTAACTCCACAATGTTGTGGAACTGGACCTTCAGCACAGGGACCTATCCAGCCTGATCTGCGCTCGTTCCTCTGCGTCTCTGAACAAAACACAGTGCAGAAGAGAACAGCAGGAGGGGCCTGTGTGTCTCAGGGCTCAGGATTTGTGTCACAGATCTCCAGAATTGTGACCCTTCAGCTCCACACAGATGCAGGTTAAGTGAAAAAGCCAAACTGTTTATTGCTGGAAGACAAAGCAAAGGGATGAGTTGAGAGGCAAAAAAGGGGGTGGCACAGTCTGAGGGCTGGGGGGATGGAGCTGTCAAAAAGGAGGGAGAGTGGAAGGGAAAAAGAAGGAGTAGGCAGTGTCTGAGGGCTGCAGGGAGGGAACTATCTACAGGCAGGGAGAGGGCTGAAGCCACATGAGCTTCCCACAGGCTCAGCTGTGCCAGTCATTAGCTGTGCCTGGAGCTCCAGCTGGTCTCTTCTGGTGTCAAGGTATTCTCATCGTCCATGGCATCTGGAGGTCTTAAATGAACACTGTTTCTTCTGAGCCAGCAGATGAGCCTACTTCTGCAGCTCTTTCACTGAATATCAGTTGAACTACTATGTTTGTCTGGGAAGGGCTGTCATTCCTCCTCAGGGCTTAAAAGGCTGGAAGAGAGAGGAACAGAGCCACAATCAGAGCCCGGATCTGTGGGAATCCTAGGAGAATGTCCTGCCAAGGCCATCCCAGCCTGCTCTTGCCAGAGTTACAGGAGGGGAGTGGCCAACGGGATCAGCTGCAAGGTCCTGGTCACGAATCCACACCCCCCAAACCCCCTGCTTCGCGTCCCTGAAATCTCTCTGTGCTCTGCCCACACCACCCCTCGTCCACACAGGGAGCAAAGCCCTCTGTTGCCAGGGCAGAGACTGCAGCTCCCCCCGCCAGCCCCCACAGACAGCACTCACTCACCCTTACTGAAGGCCTAGAGCTCTTCCTGCTGCCCCCTCATGGGTACCTCGACCATCTCTGGGAACACAGAGCCTGTCAGGGCCCCAGCGGCACAGCTCCCTGCCAGCGCCGCTGCCAGCCCTGGGGCCACACGCCCTCCCGCCCCGGCAGGGCTCAGCCCGGGCCCTTGCCGCATCCTGACTCAGCCCAAGGGCACGGCTGCCAGAGGCCGGCAGCAGCCCCGAGGGCAGCCGGGGCTCCAGGGCGCCGGGCCCGGGTGCCGCTGCCGGGGCAGCAGCCGGGGCTGGGGCCGAGCTGCGGTGGGGCGGGGAGGGAGCCCGGGCTCGTGGCTCACCGATGAACCTGATGGCCGCCGCTCGCAGGGACTCCTGTGGGCTCTGCAGGTACGGCAGGGCCCGGCGCAGGTCCTCAGCCGCTCGGTTCCTGTCCTGTGCCAGCTGGAGAGAGCGGCAGGAGGGAAGGGTTGGTGCGGGCTCTGCCCCTCGGCCGGGCGCTGTCTGCGGCCAGCCCCGGCCTCCCGTGCCCGCCCAGCCCTGAGGCCCGGCCAGCAGCCGCTGGCGCCGGGCTCTGGAGGGGGCAGAGGGCCGGCTGCTGCCCGGGGAGCCGCGGTGCCGACCCAGCCCACAGCGCCACTGGGCCAGGGTGAAACAGAGAAATTAGGAATCATTTATAAAAATTGCCCTGAGTAAAAGAAGGGGCTACAAAACCTGTGTGAAATGCTGACTGCTCCCAAAAGAGCAGGAAGAGAATAAAGACTGCAGGATGAGATAAAGAGCTAGAATACGTAAACAGGATGCAAGCATAAATGCACCATAGGGTGAGGGGGTTCCTTGGATTCTTTTGGACCCCTAAGCCACAAGAAATGGAAAGAGAGGGTTCAAAAGAACTGAAAGGAGCATGCACAAAAAGACAAGGTGAAAATTTCAGCTGAAGGAAAATTGGTGACTTCAGCCCCAAAGGCCTCCAGACGACCACCAGAGTGACCAACAAGGAGCAGTGCGCAGCTGCAAATAGGCGTAGAACTAATTTTAGTATGAAGCGGGGACAGGCAGGGTTAGCAAATGAATCTGTATTAGACATACTGTGTAACCCTAGTTTGTAGAGAATAAAAAGGGAGAAACAAGACTCCAAGGTGTGCATGCTTTCGGAGGAGATATCCCCCATGCACCTGAGCACTGAATAAATTCATACCTACTCTCATAACTATTCTGTGAGTTATAGAGTTTTTCTTTCCGCATACCAAGGGCTCCATTGGCACCCGGCTCGGGGCCACGGGAGCCTGGAGAAGAACGTGTGCGGCCCAGGGAAGGGAGCGGTGTGTGGGGCGCAGGCTGGCACCCCTGGGTGGGGCACTGGGCAGGGGCACAGATGCCAGCACCACACACTGAGTGCTGGGGCCAAGGGTCTTCTCCAGGCTGAGGCTGGGGCTTCCAGGCTGTCCTTACCAGACACTCTGCAAAGTTCAACAGCTGCTCCTTCTTCATCAGCTGCTTGAGATTCCTTCTCTTTAGGAACTCGGCCACTCGAATCAGCGCTTTCCGAGAGGCCTGGAGAGCAGCAGAGATGCAGAGATGGCACTGCAGCCAAGGGCACAGGACTCTTGTCTGGGTGACAGGGCCCAGAGGAGGCTGCAGCCTGGGAGGTTCTAGGGCATGAGGAAGCCAATGCCCCTGCCAGGGATGCACCAGCATCACACAAAACCTGACCTTCGCCACATGCTGGTTCTCATCATGGCAGTGGATGAAGAGGGGAATCAGGCTCTGGCTCAAAATCTTCTCCAGGGGCTTTTTTCCCTCATCCATTACCAAGTCCATCATCTTGAAGAAGAGGTCAAGGGAGAGCAGCTGCACATGGCTGTGATCCTGGAGGAAAGGAAGAGAAAAAGAACTTAATACCAATTACTCCAGGCTCACCTGGGTGAAGCCCCAAATATCTGTAAAGCGCAAAGTTCTGTACAGCAGCCAGTGCTTGTGGCTGGGGGCACAGAGCCTTACATGGTCAAAGAGCAGCAGGAGTGCCTCAGCCAGCTTTGGGGCAGTGGTACTGGATATCAGGATGTCTTTGTTCTTGAGCATATTAGTGAACACATGGAGGGTCATGCCAACCACATCTCTGTCTGCATCACCCAGCAGCTCCAGAAGGCTTTGAGACAGGCTGCACATTCTTACGGCCTGTGTGGAAAACAAGGCTGTGCTGGGAAGCCATGAACGGCCCTGGCACTGCAACCCCACTCTGCTGCCGCCGGGCCCAGAGGCCAAAGGCCTGTCCCAAAGCACTCAGGCAGGTGAGGCAGGAGAGCTGGGAGCAGCTGCCTCAGCTCCTGAAGCCCAGCCAGCACAAGGAGCTGCTTTCCCCAGCACAGCTTCAGCCGCTGCCCTGTCCTCACCATCAAGGGGTCCTTGCTGAGCACCATGAGGCCTCTGAGTGCCAGGCGACGCCTCTGCCTGCACTCATTCTGCAGGTGCATTGACATGATCTCCAGGGTGCTGTCACCACATGCACTCAAGTCCAGGCAATCCAGGACCTGAAAGGCACAGGGCAGTGAGAGGGGACCCAGCTGGAACCTGGAGCCTGGAACCACACAGGGCTGGGTCCAGGCAGCGGCACAGGGAGCAGGCACTGTCCCAGGCAGCTGTGGCTATGCAAGGGCAGAGAGCTGAGAGGCAGGTCAGTGAGGTAGTGCTGGCCATCAAGCTCACCTCCACAAGGAATGCCAGGAAGGGCAGATCCCAGCATGGCTCCTCCCCGCTGAGCAGCCGGAGCAGGCGGAGTGCAATCCCAGAACATAAGGATAGGGAGGCACCGTGCATCTCCCTGGAAGGGGGGAAAAAGGCACCAAGACCCTGAGGTGGGGAGGGCAAACCTCTCCTAGGAATGACTCACTGAGGTCTGGTCTTTCCTCAGCATCCCTGGAGGGACTATGGGTACTTTGGGAGGTGGCTCCTTCTGGGCATCCTCTCCCGGCCTTTTCCAGTCTGCTCAGCCGTCTCTCAGTGACCCTCTGACCCAGGACCACAGGACTGTGGGGGACACCTCAGGCACAGGGCACAAAAACTGGAGGTAGCGGGGAGAAGGGGGACTCACCTGGCCAACAGACCCACGGCATAGTGCTGGGTGTCAGCACAGAGCAGCGTGTCCCAGCCACGCTTGCGCTCCATAGCCATCAACTCACTATCATAGTGCAAACAGCAGAGCAGAGCCTTCATGGCCTGCACTGCAAACCTGTGTGCAGAGCAAAGCCCAGGTCACACTGGGAAAACTGGCAGTATCTACAAAGGCATGGGAAGGACAGGAGGACTGGCACCTGTTGGGGTTGCTGGGAAGGCGGTGTTCCTCCTGGCATGCTCTCCAGAAGATGTCAACTTCCACTGGTGGCATCTGCTGGGTGGTGATGACAACATGGAACAGCAGAGCCACAAACAGGCGGGCGGAATAAAGGATCATCGCCTCGTGGCACTCAGGCACTTGGATAATCACCCAGAGCACCAGAGTTGCCTGCAAAAGAAGCACCCAAAGACAGCGCTCAGTGCCGAGGTGTCCATGGGGCAGGGCCCAAGGGGACACACAGGGGGAGCAGCGGGCCTGGTGTCCCCTGAGCCTGCCCCTAGCCCAGGTTTCAGCCCAGGACTCCCAGAGGCAGGGAGAGGGTGGAGAGCTGCTGGAGAGGTGATGTGGGACTGAGCAATGGCCCATAAACTCACAGCCAGGGAAAAAACCTTCTTGTTGTCCCCATCGGAGGTGCACATGCTGTGCAGAGGCCAGTCCTCCATCACACAGAGCAGTGTTGCCAGCACCTTCTCCACTGTTGGTCCTGACGAGGCGATAGTTCTCCACATCATTGCAGCAGCTCTGTGGGATCAGAGCTCTGTGTCAGGGGTGTCTCAGTCATAGCACCATGACCTATGCAGCTGTGGGAGCCCAAGTGACAAAGCCCCAGTGCCCTGAGGGGCAGGGAGGGAACATTGGCAGCAGCCTGGAGAAACAGAGGGGCCCAAGGCTCCTGGACCTCTCTGCCTGTTGGGCAGACCCCATTGGACAGACTGTGCAGGGCAATGGGCCCTAAAGGCTGGTGAGCCCTGAGCTCTGAAGGCACGTGGGCCCCATACCTGTCACATGATGGGGCACAGTGCAGCAGGGTCAGCACCACATCAACAGGGTGTTTTTCAGCCAGCTTCAGAATGTTCATGGCCAGCCTGGCACCCACAGTGGCATGGGACATGAGACTCTGGTGAATGTTTTTCACCATGGCTGGCACCTGGAGGAGGCATGGGGAAGACTTGGAGCACTGTAAAAGGGATCAGCTTCCCCAGCTTCCCCCAAGAAGTGCTTCCCTTCCCACCACACTGTGCTGGCCTGAAAGGCTGAGGGGGCCCAGTGGCCATGGCTTGAGGGGGCACACGACCCTGGGAGGCCTCCAACCCTAGCCCCAGGCTGGGTACCTGCTGAGAAGAAAATCCTCTCTCCTCAAAGAAATCTGTAGAGGGAGCATGAATAATTGTGGGAGTGGGCATGGTGTCAGTATTTGCGATGTCCTGAGCCACTCCAGTGTCGGCGTTTGTGGTGGCCACGTCCTCAGTCACTTCCACGTCATCCTTTGCCCTGTGATCATTCATTGCACTGTCAGAGTCTTCTGAGCACTCAGCCAAATCTGGGCTGGTTTCAGTCTTTGTCATGCCCTGAGTCTCTCCACTGATAGTGTCTGTGATGGCCACACCAGTGCTGAAGTTTGTGATGGCCATGTCCTCAGTCACTTCCACGTCAGCCTTTGCCCTGTGATCATTCATTGCACTGTCAGAGTCTTCTGAGTGCTCAGCCAAATCAGGGCTGGTTTCAGTCTTTGTCAGGCCCTGAGTCTCTCCACTGATAGTGTCTGTGATGGCCACATCCTCAGTCATTGACATGAGAAAAGCCTCTTCCCAGTTTTCAGTCACTGAGGTGTCAAACTTTTCTGAGTGGTCAGGTGAATCTGGGCTGACATCAGGCTCTGCCTGGAGCTCAGTCAGCCCAGAGTCAGGCTTGGCTGTGCTCTCAGTTGCTGTGGTACTGTTCTTTCTACGCTGAATGGGCACAGACTTCCGGAACATCTGCAGGAGAACAAAGGGAAACTAGGCATGTTCCATGGAGTGCTAAAAGTGCAGTTCTCAGCTGAGCAGTGGCAGCAGGCCCAGACCAGGTGGGGATGGCTGCAGGTACCTTCAGCGTTCTGCGGAAGCGGCCACGGGAGGGATCCTGCTCTTGTGTCCGGTCCATGGCCGCATCTGGCAAAGAGTGAGCGCAGCCAGCGCTGAGGGGCTGTGGGAGAGGCCAGAGAACACAGCCCAGCCCTGCACTCCCCAGGCAGGGACAGCCCTGGGATGTGCCAGGGGATGGAGCAGGGCTGCTGTGGGGGGTGGGGCAGCCCTGGCCCCTCTTCCATTCTGTCTGTGGGCATGTCCAGAGCAGGTGGGATGGGATGGGGCCAAGCTGGTTGCAGCCATCAGCCCTGTGGCCCAGCTCTGCTACTCACCATCCTGCAGTGGCTGGAACTGCTCCGGCTCTTCAGGCTGTTGTGCTGGAGCAGCTCCAGTGTCCTTCTTTCTTTTCCCCCTGACCACTTTGAATAGGCTGAGGAATCTGCCTGCCATGCCAGAGTCTGGCCTTGAGGGCACCTTAAAGAGAGATGCCTTGGGAAAACTCTGAGTCAACAAATCCCGCAGTTGTGCCTTGAAGACGCCTGCGGTAGAGATGCTGCAGGAAGACTACAGGACAGCAAGTCCTGCAGTCTGCTCTTGAGGGCTCTGCCACAATGACAGGAGACTCCTCTTAAATGATTCTGGTCACCGAGTCCCACAGTCTCACCTTGAGGGCACAGGCCAGAAGGATGGCAGATGCCTCAGGAAAGCTCTGGGTTACCAAGTCCCACAGTCCGGCCTTGCAGGCACCTGCAGAAGAGAAAAGCCTTGGGAAGGCCACGACCACCAAGGCCCGCAGTCTTTCCACAAGGTCACCTGTAGGAGTAAAGCCTCGGAAAAGCTCCAGGTCAGACACAAATGAGTGTGCTGTGCGGGGTCTCCTCACAGCACCACTCTGGCGTGTCCTGTCCCGTCGCATGCACCGAGCACTGTGGTGTGGTCCTGTCACTGCCAGCTCCTATGTCACCACGTGTCACAAAGGGCCCTTTGACACCCTGTCCATTTCCATCTCATGGTGACCATATGTCACAAAGGGCCCTTGCACACACTGCCCTCTGCCCTGGGGCCGCCCCCATCCCCCCCAGAGTAGCCCAGGTTGGACGGAATCCCTTGCCCAAAGTGTCTAAGACAGCCCGACAGGATCTTTAGGAACGCCTCAAACCATCAGCAAACGCTGCCCTGCTCTGCAGGCTCAGGGCAGCAGAAGAAGCCCCCAGGGCTGCCGATACAGATGGAAGGGCACGGGGCCTTGCACAGAAGCTGGCATGGCTTCCTTTGGACACATCCCGGCTGATGGCCATTGTAAACTTGCAGGTGTGACACAGACAAGGAACGTGTGGGCCAGAGCACGAATGCTGCTCTGAGCCCTGGGGCCCAGCCAGCACTGAAATCAGCAGGTGTGGCAGAGTCCCCACCGACACAGACCTGCCACCCCACCCCAGCCCTGGCAGTGCTGGTGCCCATCTCCTGCCCCAGAGACCTGTGTCCCTGGTGGGCTTCTGTGCCAGAGGGCAGCCAAAGCCCATGTGCATTGGGGACTGGGCTCCTTCCTGCAGGGGTCTTGGCTGGAGCTCCTGGAGCTACTGCTGGCCACTCTTGCTATCTGTCAAATGATGTTGCTCCTTCCTGGAATGATATTTTCCATGGAAGGGGTTTGCAGTAGCACAAAAACACCATCCGCTGCTGAATTTCTTAGGATGGTTAGATTGTACAGAAGCACTGTCATGTTTCAGTGTGATCTTCGGTCTGTTTTTCTGGGAGAAACATTAGCCCAGTCTCTGATGTCCAAGGCTTCAGTTGCTGCCTGTCTGTCTGTGTGCAGCTGATACAAGGCAAACATTTTCCCCAGACACAAAAAGTCCTGCCCGGACAATCACAGAGCTACATCTATTTTTAGTTTTAACTTTTTTAAATTTTTCCAGAGCCTGCTGGCTGTGTTCAAGGTTTTCTCCCAATTTTCTCCCTAGTGCACATTCTCCAGAAATTGTGCTTTTACATCCTTTTGCATTTATTAAATTTACCTGCAATGACCAGTCAATCAAAACCCTGGGAATCCTTCAACTTCAGGTTGAACCCAGGCAAAATACTTATCTCCCACATCTGAAGCCATGAACTGCCAAGTACTGTCCCTGGTGTCATACCCTGTCCCCTGTAGGTGTCCTGATGCCATTTCAAAGGGGTTGCTAATGAAAATAATTTTAATATTTTTGTAGTTTCCACACTGGCATTAAAATCCTTGACTAGAAAAATCACATGTCAAAATTTCTAGGATTCTTCCATACCAAAGCTGTCATTTTCACCCTGGATTTTAGAGTGTCTGAAGAGTCACACAAGATTTTAGTTTTAGACATTACAGAAAAAGTCTTTGCTGTTTGGCTATACCATTCCATCAGCATATAATCCTGATGATTCCTTTAGGCAGGAGCAGCGAACGCAAGAATGAGCCAAACAAGCTATTCCTGTGTTCTCATGTCCTGCACAGCAGTAACTGGGAATTCAAGAATGGATTCAGGAGGCAATGGGTGCACAGGGAGCCACAAAGACTTTGGGATGCTGAAATGGACCAGCGTGGTGCCTGTGCCCAGGCTGCACCGGGCTGAGTCCAACTGGGTGATCTAACAATGGTTGAATGGACACACCATGGGCCACTGGAGACTCCTGCTCCTAATTCTGTGAGCTACAATATTCATTCGTGATTCACCTGACGATTTTTTCATCTTTGCTTGAAATCCAGGAGAAGAAAAGGTCAACATGGAGAGGTGTTCTTCCAATTCTAGTGACAAGTGTGTGCACACCACCTGTGCCCATGGTAGGGTGGTTGGAACTGGATGATGTTTATGATACTTTCCAACACAAAGTGCTCTGGAATTCTGTGGTTCCCCAAGTGGAGAGCAAAACTGAGCCATGTAAGTCCCTGCTTTTTTTCAGCGAATGCTGCCCCTTCCTTTGTTCTAAGCAAGTCAAGGGTTTAGTTTCAGAGCTGACGCATCTGTCATTAAGATGCCTTCACAGAAGAGAGGGAGGACAGGTGTAGCACAAGGCTCGAACCCCATCAGTGTCTCTCTCTCACGATGGCACCAATGCCACTGCCTTGGGACACCTGAGTGTGGAAGGCGAGCCTGCCCTCAAGCACGGCCATCCAAGTCAGTCAGGGGCACAGGCTGCAGCTGAAGCTGCCAAGTGTTGCTGTGAGGCTGCAAGTGAAGAAAAAGCCATTGTGGCCAACTCTGCTGAAGCCTTTTGCCAAACCAAAGGCAGCTGTGCCCACAGCCTCCCCCTGTTTGGCACCCAGCTGCTGTGGACGCCTCACTGCGCAGGTGCCGACGTTTGGGCTGCTGCTGTTCCTGTGCCCACTCTGCTGCTGTTTCTGGGGGCTCCAGAGCCGCTTCAGCAGCAGCAACTCTGCAGCCCTGCTCGAGGAGACATCGCCACCCTCCCCATGGTGGCAGCAGCTCTGCAGGCCCTGAGCTCTGTGTCAGGAGAGCCTCAGTCACAGCACCATGGCCTGGGCAGCCGTGAGGGCCTGGGCTGGCGGCCAGCCCTGCCTCTGCCCACTGCCCCTTATCACAGGCACCCAGTGGCCATGGCCTGGCAGCACCACCCTGCCCTGCATGTCCCCAGCCAGCCCAGCCTGTGCACCTTGGGCTGTCCCCACCCTCCTGGAGGGGTGGTGTCCCAGCCTCGAGGGCTTCTGCTGCAGGCCTGGGAGACATTTTGTGGAAGCACTGGAGCAGCTGGGTGTCAGGAACAAGGCGGCTGCCCAGGGGCTGCTTATGGCCTCTGACACCCAATTCCTCAGGTCTTTCCACCACCCCAGACCCTCCTGGGCCCTCTGTTCCCTCAGAACCCTTTGCCACCTACTCCCTCACACATCCCCCTCGTGCCTTCCCACTGCCTTGTCCCATCAGAGTCTCTGCAGCCCCTCATCCCTTCATGGCCTCCCAGCACCCCATCCCCTCAGGGTCTCCCCCAGCCTGACCCAGCAGCAGTGCCTCAGCCCCACAGGAGCTCCAGAGGAGCTGGATCAAGAGGCACCTGGGAGCCCTCAGCAATCCAGGCAGCACCACACGGGCAGCAGGACATAGATGGCGCTTCCTGGCTGGGACAGGGCTCATGGCTTCAGCAGAACCACCAAAGGTCAAGTGCCTTCTGGCCATTTTCCCTGCACCACTGCACACCCTGGCAGGTAGGTGAGCACAAGCACCCTTTTCCCCCTCTTCCGCTATGCCTCGCACACCCTGGGCAACAAAAGAAAGATCTTGGGACTCTGTTTATTATAACATATCCTGTATTTACTGTAGGGAACATTTTAATAGAGTAAAAGCATGATATTTTAGTAAAAGCCTGTGTGCACAACCCAGCTTTTAATTCAGATGACAATATTAAAGGCAGTGTTCTTGAAACTCTCCTGGAACAGCGAGATTAAAGGAAAACAATGGCCTTATGTACTTGGAAAAGAATGTAAACAATATGTTTTAACCAATAGTAGCTTGCTAAGCCCCACAAACCCTGTAGGACCCTATGCAAGCGTGCTAAAGATAGAAATAAACGACTTTTGCTATACTTCTGTGAAGACTCTGTGAATAGTCTGAGCGGTTTTCCAATACCTGGCTCTCGAACAGGGACCCTTTGCGGGCAGAGGGAGCTCGGCAGGTCCGCGCAGCGGGAAGACGTGGAAGCGAATCGGGGCCAGAGCAGATTCGCGCAGTGGGGAGACGTGGAAGCGGATCAGAACTGGGTTGGTGGGTTTGCATGCGGTGAGACGTGGAAACGAGCCTAAGCTGGGGAAAACCAGGACAGAGGAGCCTGGGGCTTCTTTTCTTCCAGGGTGGCAAAGATGGAACTCAAATAAGATTGTAATGCTAAAAGTGACTCCAAAAATGAAGCAAATATTTCTGGATGTATCACATCCTGCCATAACTGAACAGATGGAATTTTGAGGAGACTTGAAGGATTTTGTAGATTTTACTTAGATTGTGTGGAAATTTGTAGAGATTTTGTGGGATTTTTCTTGAATTTTGTGGGATTTTTTCTAGATTTTGCAGAAATTCGTGGCAGTTTTGTGGGATGTTTCTGGAAATTGGTGGGGATTTGAGAAGATTTTTCTGAAATATTGTAAGATTTTTCTGGAATTTGTGGGGTTTTACTTGAATTCTGTGGGATGTTTCTGGAATTTTGTGCGGCTTTGAGGAGACTTGAAGAATTTGGGGGGATTTTTCTGAGATTTTTTTGGACATTTGTGTAGATTTTGTGGGACGTTTTTTGAATTTTGTAGGGTTTTGAAAAGATCTAGGGAATTTCGGGGGATTTTTTCTGAAATTTAATGGGATATTTATGAGATTTTGTGAGATGTTTTTGGATTTTTTTGAGATTTCTTTGGAATGTGAAAATTTCCGGAATTTTGTGTGGTTTTGAGGAGAGCTGACGTATTTTGAGGGATTTTTCTTGAATCTTATGGAGACTTGCAGAGATTTTGTTGGATGTTTCTGAAATTTGGTGGGGTTTTTAGAAGATTTAGGGAATTTTGTGGGGTTTTTCTGGAATTTCATGGGATATTGATGAGATTTTGTGAGATGTTTCTGGCATTTTGTAGGATTTTTCTGAAATTTTGTTGTAATGCGAAGATTTTGTGGGATGATTCTGGAATTTGGTGGGGCTTTTACAAGATTTAGGAAATTTTGTGGGCTTTTCCTGGAATTTGTGGGGTTTTTCTGAAATTTTGTGGGGCTTTTCAAGAATTTTGTGGGATTTTTCAGGTATTTTGTGGGGTGTTTCTGAATTTGGTGGGATTTGGAGAAAATGCAAATAATTTTGTGGGATTTTTCTGGAATTTAGCTGAATTTTTGAAGAATTTTGAGTGATTTTCCTGAGATTTTGTGGATATTTGTGGATATTTTTTGGGATGTTTCTGGAATTTGGAAGTATTTGGAAAAGATTAAGGGAATTTTGTGGGATTTTTCTGGAATTTTTGGGGATTTTTCAGGAGTTTTGTTGGAGGAGATTTTGTGGGATGTTTCTGAAATTTTGTGGGATTTTCCTTGACTGATGTGGGAATTTTTTCTAGATTTTGTGGAAATTTGTGGAGATTTTGCGGGATGTTTCTGTTATTTGGTGGGGTTTTGAGAAGATGTAGGGAATTTGGTGGGATTTTTCTGGAATTTCTGGGATTTTTCGTAAATTTTGTGGGATGTTTTTGGAATTTTACGGGATTTTGAGAAGACTTAAGAATTTTGAGGGATTTTTCTGAGATTTTGTGGAAATTTGTGGAGATTTTGAGGGATTTTTCTGGAATTTGGTAGGGTTTTGAGGAGATTTAGGGAATTTTGTTGGATTTTTCTGGATTTTTTTTTTTTTTTTCTTGAATTTTGTGAAATATTGAGGAGATTTTGTGGGATGTTTCCATAATTTGGTGGGATTTTTTTTTTTTTTAATTTTGTGGGATTTTGAAGAGACTTGAAGAATTTTGAGGGATTTTTCTTAGAATTTGTGGAAATTTGTAAAGATCTTGTGGGATGTTTCTGAAATTTGCTAGGATTTTGGGAAGTTTTAAGGAATTTTGTGGGATTTTTCTGGAATTTTGTGGGATTTTGAGTAAATGTTAAAGAATTTTGAGGGATGTTTCTGGAATTTCGTGGATTTTTCTTGAATCTTTTGGGATTTTTCTGTAATCTTGTGAAATTTTTCAGGAATTTTTTCAGAAATTTGTGGACATTTTGTGGGTTGTTTCTGGAATTTGGTAGGGTTTTGAGAAGATTTAGGGAATTTTGTGGGATTTTCTTGAATTTTGTGGGATTTTTCTGGAATTGTGTGGGATTTTGAGAAAATGTTTTGGAATTTAGGTGGATGTGCCTGGATTTTTGTGGGATGTTTGTGGAATCTTCTGGGATTTTTCTGGAATTTTGTAGGAAATTGGAGGAGATTTTGTGGGATGTTTCTGAAATTTGGTAGGGTTTTGAGAAGTTTTAGGGAATTATGTGGGATTTTTCAGGAATTTCGTGGGATATTTCTGGAATTTTATGGGATTTTGAGAAAATTTAAATAATTTTGTGGGATTTTTCTTGAAATTAGTGGGATTTTTCTGGAATGTTGTGTGATTTTGATAAAATGTGAAAAATTTTGTGGGATATTTCTGGAATTTTCTGGGATTTTTCTTAAATTTTGTGGAAATTGGAAGAGATTTTGTGGGATGTTTCTGGAACTTGGTAGGGTTTTGAGAAGATTTAAGGAATTTTGTGGAAATTTGAGTAAATTTTCTTGGGCATTTCAAGAATTTTGTGGGATTTTGAGAAAATGTGAAAAGTTTTGTGGGATGTTTCTGGAATTTTCTGGGAGTTTCGTAAATTTTGTAGAAATTGGAAGAGATTTTGTGGGGTGTTTGTGGGATTTGGTAGGGGTTTGAGAAGATTTAGGGGTTTTTTTAATTTTTCTGCAATTTCGTGCAGTTTTGCTGGAATTCTCTGCGATTTTGATAAAATTTAAATAATTTTGTGGGATTTTTCTTGAATTTTGAGAGATTTTTCTTGAATTTTGTGGGACATTTCTTGAATTTTGTGGGATTTTTCTGGAATTTAGTGGAATTTTTGTGGAATTTTGTGGGATATTGAGGAGATTTTGTAGGATGTTTCTGGAATTTTGAGGGATTTTTGTGGAATTTCACAGGATTTTGAGGAGACCTGAAGATTTTTGAGGGATTTTTCTGGAATTCTGTGGGAATTTTTGGAGATTTTCTGGGATGTTTCTGGAATTTGGTGGGATATATTTGGAATGTCAAGGAAATTGTAGGAGATTTTCTGGGATGTTTCTGAGATTTTGTGGAAATTTTTAAAGATCTTGTGGAATGTTTCTGGAATTTGGTAGCGTTTTGAGAAGATTTAGGAAATTTTGTGTGATTTTTCTAAAATTTTGTGGTGTTTTTCAAGAATTTTGTGGGGTTTTTCAGGAATTTTGTGGAAATTGGAAGAGATTTTGTGGGGTGTTTCTGGAATTTCGTAGCGTTTTGAGAAGATTTAAGGAATTTTATGGGATTTTTGTGGAGTTTTGTAGGGCTTTTGTCCTACTTTAAGGCAAATTTAGGGAGGAAAACTCCAAATGGGGGTTTCCCCAGGGAAATGACCCCTCCCCCCCAATTGGTTCAGGAAAGGAAAAAAATTTCCTTGGAGAGAAGTGGAAAAAGCTGTTTATTTAACAGAAATTGAATAATATTAAATAATAAAACCTCTCGCTGTTGAATGGGATGGCAAATCTAGGAAGAAAAGTCCTTTTCATGTGGTGTAGCTCGGCTCGCTCAGGTTCTTCTCAGTCCTTTCGGCGCTGGAAAGTGCCGAGGCCCAGGCCCCGCTGGGTCACAGGCGTGAGCTCCCGGGGTTTGGCTGGGTGTTCAGTCCAGAGCAGGTTTGCACAGATCCAGGTAAACAGGGAAAAAACAAAGGTCCAGGGAACTCCTCTGCCTCAGCGAGCTAAAACTAACTAAAAGCCAGAGAGAAGCTCTGTCCTGCAGTGTGTCCGTGCTGCAGACACCACAGTCCAGGAGCGGGATGTGCGGGAGTGATGTTTTCTTTCAACACAAATTGCGCACTTCTTCTTCCGCCCCCTTCGCTCTCAGAGCCAGTCTTAAAGGTGCACAACTTAATATAGAACATAAACCAGACAATTGGGGATACCAGGATCATAAAGTCACCCCAGGACAGCTCTATATATGACCTTTTTATTATTATTTCTTTTCCTACCAACTGGCCTTCTTTTCAGACACTCTAAGTCTTTTTTTAGCAAGAAAATTAAGCAGCTTTACAGTAGCCTCTTCAACCACCTTTTGTCCCCCTGACAAAAGCAAATCATCCACATCCTGCAACAACCTAACTCCTGAGGCTGGAGTAAACTCTCTTAATATTTTCTGCAAAGCTTGCCCAAACAAAACCAGTGACGCTGGATATCCCTGTGGATATTTCAAAATCCTGAAGACAGGATTTTGAAATGGTACAACAACATGTCAATTGTTGTTGTACCATTTTCCTTCCTTTTGTTCCAGTGATTTTCCTTTTAAACATGATCCAGTTCAGTGGCAAGCAATGCCACTGCCTAAAGCCAATCACATTTTTTGTTTTAGTAACCAATCGCTCCCTGTCCCAATTTTTCACATCAAGTCCATCTTAGGCGGAGGGAGGTGACTAACAAATTAACCAAGGAAAGATAATAAAATACTTTCCCCTAAAGTTTTCCTATAGCCCCCACAGAGGAAGCTGCAGGAGAAATCCCTATGGGCCTGCATAGGGACAGCACCAGCCCCACAAGGCAGCAGCTGCAGAATTGGCCTCAGAACTGAATCCTGCCAATTCTGCCTTTTTACAACAAAACACACAAAAAGCAGATGGGCATGGTGAGACACAAACTTGGAAGAATTTAAGATTATAGAGAAGCTGAGGCCTTAATTAAGAATAAGCCTTGCTAACTCTAATTCAAATCAATAGATGGGCCTTGCTAAAATTAAAGGCAGATAGAGAGGCCTTGCTAAAAGAGAGGTTAATCATTGGCTAATAACTAATTGTCAACTTCATGCTTGTTCAGTTGGGCTTATAATGAGAAATAAAGTATCTGGTAAAGAACTTCAAGAACATAAGCCAGTTGCAAATCAGAAACTCCTTGAAGATATGAAACAAGGAGCCCAGCCAAGGGTCCATTTGTCACTTTGCATTGAAAAGGTAGAAAGGTCAGAACGAGGAAGAGCCATATCCCTTCCTCCCTTCTGTGACCCCTCCTCATAAAAAGACCACCGATCCATTTCAAGGATCAAACTACCCATGCTTAATTGCTTTTTTTCCGAAGTAGCACAGGAAGTGAAAAGTTGGTGGGAACTGGGTCATGAATATGTATTTGTATTCAATACTTCTGTCAATAAAAAGCCTGTATTCACCTGTGCTCGGGGCCGTGTGTATTAAGGGGTGACCTGACACATCGGCCCATCACTGTGAATAAACATACACTTTTTAACCCTAAAACAGTTAAAGAGTCTTTGTCTGTCTCAGTTGGATATTGATACCAGATCATATCCATATTTTAGTAAATCAGCCTTAAAATGAATCCAAAAATTGCATGTGGAAAAAGGAAAAGAACTTGTGGGTTTGGGAAGACGAGGATGGATTTTGTTAACAGCAAATAGGAAAAAGTACCAACAGAAGGACAATTGTTTTTAAAACACTCCCATGTGGAGTGACAAAAGAAGGTTATAGCCTTGAGCTGAGATTTGTTTGTGCAAGTGAAACAACAACAACAAGAACAATGATGACAATGATGATAATGATGATAATGATAAAAATATAATGCAATAATATATATTTATATACATAATGAAAAATTGATAATGTGAAATACTGTTGACAGTACTGATTTGTGAGTTTGGCTGCTCACTGTAACACTAAATACCCTACAAAAAAGGACTGGCTAAGACCCAAATGTCAGTGGTAAACTGCAAATTTTATACAAAGAATAAAGGAGGAAGGGATGAAATTGTCTGTTTCTATAGGGTTTGGTGATGCTGTGATGTGGAATGCTTTGTCGGTTCCTGTGAAAAACACAGGAATTAAGACTGCTGGGTTTTTCATGTACCAGACTATCTACAAGCTGCAGGATTGGTTGAACAGGTGAAGGAGTTGTTAAGAGAGCAGTTGATAAAATGAGGAGATGGGAACCTGTCCTGGTGGAGAATCCATCTCCCAGATGTGTTCCATGCCCTTAACAATGGGCCCACTGGGGAAATGGAAACGCCTGGGTGTGCAGGGCTGCACCCAATTTGCAAACACAACCATGGACAGTGAGACTTGGACTGCCTGGGAAATTGTTCTGGGTGTGATGGCCCCTGACAGGGCCACCCCAGAAGCTGCAGGGCTGGCCCTTCATGCACTGGAATTAGGAAAAAGCAGAAGCAAATGAAAGTTAACAATAGAAGAATAGGAATTCAGATTCCTCCAGGATGCTTTGGTTTGGTAACTGCTCACTTGAGCTTGGCCTTGCAAAGTGTTGATGTCATGGGAGGAGGAGTTGATGCAGACTATCAAGGAGAAATTGAAGTAAGTCTGTTAAACAATAATGAACAAGATTTTGTTTTCCAACCCCATGGCAGGGTAGTACAGTTATTAATATTGCAGTTTTAAAAACAATTGTGAAAGAAGGACATCCACCGCAAATCACCTCTGTTCATGGAGATAAAAAGTTTGGATCCAGCAGACCTAATAATGGAGCCAGAGTGTGGGTCCAGAGGCCAAATGGCCCTCCAGAGGCAGCTGAAGGAACAGCTCTGGGGAAGACAACACTTTGAATCCTGAAACCTGGGCAGGAACAATGGGAGTATGTCCCTGCAGCCAAGTGTTCTCTGACACAACAAGCTGATGTTATGGGATATTGTTTTACAGATGCTGCCAGACCAAATCTCCCTGTTTGCCCCAACGACCCCTTTGGACAATGCTCTGATCCACGGGGCTCCATGTGAAGGCTGATGTGACACTGAGGGACTTCCACACCAATTCCAGCCAGGAGCTGGAAATTGGGATCCTCTCCCCTTTGGCTGGAGAAGTGCCAGGTCCCAGTCCCTGACGGGCACCCAGGCTCCTGGCTGGAATTGGTGTGGAAGTCCCTCAGTGTCACATCAGCCTTCACATGGAGCCCCGTGGATCAGGGCATTTTCCAAAGGGGTCGTTGGGGCAAACAGGGAGATTTGGCCTGGCAGCATCTGTAAAACAATATTGACTTGTTGTGGCAGAGAACACGTGGCTGCAGGGATATATTCCCATGCTTCATGCTCAGGTTTCAGGATTCAAACAGTGTTGTCTTTCCCCAGAGCTGTTCCTTCAGCTGCCTCTGGAGGGCCATTTGGCCTCTGGACCCACACTCTGGACCAATTATTAGGACTGGTGCGTCCAAACCTTTTATCTCCACAAACACTGCTGACTGGAGGTGCATCTTCTTTCACAATCGCTTTTAAACTGCAATATCAATATTTGTGATAACCTGTCATAGGCTTGAATCATCCAATGTTCTTCATCCATTTTTAACAGAATTTCTTTAATTTCTCCTTGATAATTTGCATCAATTCCTCCTCCCATGACATCAACACTTTGCAAGGCCAAGCTCAAGTGAGCAGTTACCAATCCAAAGCGTCCTGGAGGAATCTGAATTCCTATTCTTCTGTTGTTAACTTTCATTTGCTTCTGCTTTTTCCTAATGAATTCCAGTGCATGAAGGTCCAGCCCTGCAGCCTCTGGGGTGGCCCTGTCAGGGGCCATCACACCCAGAACAATTTCCCAGGCAGTCCAAGTCTCACTGTCCATGGTTGTGTTTGCAAATTGGGTGCAGCCCTGCACACCCAGGGGTTTCCATTTCCCCAGTGGGCCCATTGTTAAGGGCATGGAACACATCTGGGAGATGGGTTCTCCACCAGGACAGGTTCCCATCTCTTCATTTTATCAACTGCTCTCTTAACAACTCCTTCACCTGTTCAACCAATCCTGCAGCTTGTAGATAGTCTGGTACATGAAAAACCCAGCAGTCTTAATCCCTGTGTTTTTCACAGGAACAGAGAAAGCATTCCGCATCATAGTATCACCAAACCCTATAAAAACAGCCAATTTCATCCCTTTTTCCTTTCTTCTTTCTATACAATTCACAAAGTTTACCATTGACATTTGGGTCTTTGCCAGTTCTTTTTTGTAGGGTATTTAGTGTTACAGTGAGCAGCCAAACTCACAAATCAGTACTGTCAACAGTATTTCACATTACTGATTTTTAGTTATATATATAAATATAGATTATTGTGTTGTTATTGTTATTTTTATTGTTATTGTTATTATTTTACTTGGACAAACAAACCTGAGCTCAAGACTAAAACCTTTTTCTGTACCTTCGTGTGGGAGCATTCCAAAAACAACTGTTCTTGCCATTGGTGCTGTTAACAAAATCCATCCTCCTCTTCCCAAACCCACAAGTTCTTTTCCTTTTTCCATATGCAATGTTTGGATGCATTTTAAGACATCCTGCGGTTCAGCCTCTTTTAACCGACTGCCCCACTGCTCGCACGGTGCTGCGACCTCAGCCCAACTCCAGAGCCAGTGAACTCTGGGGAGGGCTTCCCTTCTGGGAATTTCAGATGGGACTGATTCCTTACATTTACATTTAAAAAGTGGTATTTTGTTGGGATCTGGCCAGACTTTGCCAATTTTGTTTCACCAGTGGGCAGGGTCAGCACCAAAGGCACAAACACCACCTGAAGGAATCAGTGTCACTTACTGCAGCTCCAAGCAGCAAAGGATCACAAAAGGAGCAGCTCAGCAATGCACCCAATCATCACTGCCAAAGATTGCCTGCAGGGATTAACAAAGATCCAGTTGCCCTCAGACTTTGCCATCCCCAGATCCACCCATCACCTGGGGAAGCTGTCACAGCCAAGGACTGGAGAGCCACTCCTGGACACTGGGAAATCCTGCAGGTGCCTCCAGCCACAGGTGAGCCTCATCCCCTGCTGTGAGAGAGGGCCCAGCTTTGATAGTGCTGAAGAAACAAACTGACAGCACTTCTGGTGTGGGAACATCTGCTTTCATCCTCCTCTTGGGTCCCTAGCAAAGCCTGGCCAGGCCTCAAGGAGGAACCAAGGGAGTTGACTCTGACCATACACCCCAAACAAGGCCAGATGTCAGATTTCATGGCCTTGTCTGGCTTCTAAACACAGAAAGGTCAATCCATGCTTCATTGATGAGTGGATACATCTATCACAGTGCTAATGACCATGCATATTTCAGTAATGAGCAGATAGACAGATAACCTTTGGTTGGAAGGTTCATCCAGAGGTCACCTTAGGCTCAGGGCCTGTTGTTCAGGCCTCACTCAGGGCCTGTTGTTCAGACCTTGGCACTTCAGGGACGAGGTTTAGTGCTGGGCTTGACACTGCTGGGTGACTGGCTGGACTGGATGAGCTCAGAGGTCTTTTCCAGCAGAATGGATTCTATAATTGCAGGATTCTATCTGCTGCATTCAGCTAGCTCCATTACTTAGCAGCATTACTTTGGTCCAAAAGCCCCCTCTTGCTCAGCTCTTGTGGCCTAAGGCTTCAGCTCCTTCAGCTCCTGGTGCTGAGCTGCTCACGCTGAATGAGACGACTCAGAGAGAAGAACAGAGTTCATCCAGTTCCTTCTGGGACACAGAGAGGGGAGGTGTGAAAACAGCAGCATTGTTTGGTGAGGCCACTTCTCTGCCCTTCACACCTTTCAGGGCTTTGAAGCAGCCAAGAGCTTTCTCCAGGAGTTCAATGAAGCAGCTGTTCCTGCTCCCAGGTCTGGCTCTTCCCAGTCTCTGACCTTGACTGGTTTTGTCCCTCTTGCTGTGCCCTGTGTTCCCCCAGGGCTCGGTGGCTGCTGCCCAGGACTGTGGGACTGGCACAGATCAAGGGGTCGAGCCCCTCCTTTCTGTGCCCTTGGAGCTGCCTGGTCACAGCAGCCTTTTCCATCTGGAAGCTCCACATGGAGAGGGAGTCTCCAGCTCTGTTCCTGGCGCAAGGTGCAGGAGCCCAGGGCTGCCATCTCAAGTCCCTGCTGGCACTGAGGGCTCCCAGGTGCCTCAGGCTGCTGTGACACCGCTGCACAGGGAGGGAAGCATGGCAGAGGCTGCACTGAAAGTCAGCTCCATGTGCTGCTGTTGGTACTGCCGGTGGTGCTGGTGTTGCTGGTGCTGCTGGTGCTGGTGCTGCTGCCAGTGGTGCTGGTGCTGGTGCAGGTGATGCTGGTGCTGCTGGTGATGCTGGTGCTGTTGCTACTGTTGCTGCTGGTACTGGTGCAGGTGCTGCTTGCAATGCTGGAGCTGCTGCTGCTGCTGGTGCTGCTGGCACTGCTGGTGTTGCTGCCACGGTTGCTGCTGCTGTTGCTGCTGCTGAAACTGCTGGTGCTGCTGCTGCTGGTGCTGCTGGTGCTGGTGGTGCTGCTGTTGGTGCTGCTGGTGCTGGTGATGCTGGTGATGCTGGTGCTGGTGCTGCTGGTGCTGCTGCTGGTGCTGCTGGTGCTGGTGGTGCTGGTGCCACTGTTGCTGCTGCTGTTGCTGCTGCTGAAACTGCTGGTGCTGCTGCTGCTGCTGCTGTTGTTGTGGCTGCTGGTACTGCTGGTACTGCTGCTGGTGCTGCTGGCGCTGCTGCTGGTGCTGCTGGCACTGCTGGTGCTGCTGGCGCTGCTGGTGCTGCTGGTGCTGCTGGTGCTGGTACTGCTGGTGCTGCTGGTGCTGGTGCTGCTGATGCTGGTGGTGATGCTGGTACTGCTGCTGCTGCTGCTGGTGCTAGTGGTGGTGGTGGTAGTGCTGAAACTGCTGCTGCTGCTGGTGGTGCTGGCACTGCTGGTGCTGGTGCTGCCGGCACTGCTGGTGCTGGTGGTGCTGGTGGTGATGCTGGTGCTGGTGGCATTGCTGGTGCTGCTGCCACTGTTGCTGCTGCTGTTGCTGCTGCTGAAACTGATGGTGCTGGTGGGGCTGGTGCTGGTGCTGCTGGTGCTGCTGCTCTGGTTGCTGCTGTTGTTGCAGCTGCTGGTACTCCTGCTACTGCTGGTGGTGCTGCTGGTGGTGGTGGTGCTGCTGCTGCTGGTGATGCGGGTGTTGCTGGTGGTGCTGCTGCTGAAACTGCTGGTGCTGCTGGTGCTGCTAGTTGTGCTGCTGGTGATGCTGCTGGGACTGCTGGTGCTGCTGGCACTTCTGCTGCTGGTATTGCTGGTGCTGCTTCTGCTGCAGCTGCTGCTGCTGGTTCTGCTGCTGCTGCTGCCGCTGCTGCTTGTGCTGGCACTGCTGGTGCTGCTGCTGCTGCTGCTGTACTGCTGGTGATGCTGGTGCTGTTGCTGCTGGTGCTGGTGGTGCTGGTGCTGGTGCTGCTGGCACTGCTGGTGCTGCTGGTGCTGGTGCTGTTGATGTTGGCGGTGATGCTGGTGCTGCTGCTGCTGCTGGTACTGCTGCTGGTGCTGGTGCTGCTGCTGGTGCTGGTGCTGCTGCTGGTGGGGCTGCGGTTGGTGCTGTTGGTGCTGGTGCTGCCGCTGGTACTGCTGGTGCTGCTGGCACTGCTGGCACTGCTGGTGCTGGTGCTGCTGGTGCTGGTGCTGGTGCTGCTGGTGCTGGTGCTGCTGGTGCTGCTGGTGTTGCTGCTGGTCATGCTGCTGGTGCTGCTGGTGATGCTGGTGCAGGTGCTGCTGGTGCTGCTCCAGGTACTGGTGCTGGCACTGCTGCTGCTGGTGCTGCTGTTGCTTCTGGTGCTGGTACTGCTGGTGCTGGTGCCACTGCTGCTTGTGCTGCTGCTGTTGCTGCTGCTGAAACTCTTGGTGCTGCTGCTGCTGCTGCTGGTGCTGTTGCTGGTGCTGCTGCGATCATTTTTCCAGCACTGCCCCAGACTGAGGGATCAGATCCAGGCACTGCTGCTGCTCCCTCGGGACCAGCCCCAGTTTGGTTGTTGCTGTCAGTGCCAGCAGAAGCCGTGGCTGGAGCAGTGGGTGCTGACAGTGCCCCAAGGCCCGGGGCTGGAGGGGTCCCTGGGCTGGGGCTGGGAGGGAACTGCCCCTTGTTCTCCCTCTGCCTCACGCAGAGCTGGGCCGGGCACAAGTGGGGCAGCAGAGCCAACAGGGAGCCTGCGAGTCTCTTCCAGCCGTGCCTGCTCAGAGTTTGGCCTTGGAGCTTCAGGTGGGCAAAGGCAGCTGCTCTGCTCCCTCTGCGTGTCCCCGTGTTCAGCAGTGCTGCTCCATCAGTCTGTGCCCAGCAACGGGGAAAAGCCTCAGCCCTGCAGGGCCAGGAGCTGCCGGGCTCTGCCTGAGCAGCTCAGCCAGCGGGAAGGGAGCTGCTCCACATGGGAACCAAGAGCAAAGGACACCTCTTTTTCATAGCATGATTTCTGTTTTAAGGGGAAAAATGTGGAAAATAAAAGATAAAATCTTCTATAAAATGTGAAAGATAAAAAGTGTGCAGTGAAAAATCTTCTATAACTTTGAATTAAGGTGTAATTGGTCTTTTGAAACATAAAACTCAGTTATTTACTTTGTAAACATGCTGATGGCATGATGCATCTTACCGGCCTCAGGAACGTTTTAGAAAAAGATTTTGGGGTTTGATTCCAATATTGTTCTTTTAAATTGTGGTGAAATTGGAGTGAAGCAACAAGAAACTGCTTTGCGCCTTGCCAGCTCCAAGCAGCACTGGGAATCTAAACTCTGTCAAACCCCAAATCCTTTAGAAGATGTCCTTCCTTCTCACCCTGTGAATGAGCTGCGCATTCCCTTTCAAACATTCAGGGGTTTCTTAAAGATGCAAACTCACACTTACAGCTTTTTGTGCTGGTTTGGAAGTGCAGAAGGGCGATTCTTCATTCATCAGCTCCAGACTGCACTGCCTCAGGAACCAGCAGTGGCATTTCTAGAGGAGGAAAAGAGTGCAATTGCACAATTCCAGCCAAAAAGAAAGGAAGAGTGGGACATAGAAAACATCCTGTGCAGATGCAGGCATTCAGCTGGGACTGTGGAGAGTTTGGGTTCTTGCCAATTGGATGTGTGTCCCTAACTGCAATCTCTTGGCCTGCAGGAGGGTCTCACTCACCTGCAAAAGTAGAAAGCTCAGGCGGTGTGCTGGGAACAGGCTCGTGTGATGCAAAGCTGTCAGAGCAATGTGAGGGCAGAGTGAGCCCAGCTGTGCCTGGGGCTGAGCCCAGCAGAGCCCTGGCAGAGCTCAGAGCAGCCTCAGCATCCGCAGAGCCCGGCTGCAAGGAGAGAAACCAGAAACCGCCCGTCAGCTGCAGGCTCCTGTCCCCTTGTCCCAGCCACCTGCGGTGCCCAGGCCATGCTGGTCGTGCTCAGAGCTGGGCCCAAAGCTGCCCATCACTGGTGCCTCTGGGAGCAGAGCAGGAGGGCAGGACATGTGCCCAGCCTGCAGCCAGCCACGGCAGATCCAGTCCCTCAGCAGCTGCCCAGAGACAAAAAGCAGCTTGGCAGCCAACTGAAGAATTGGTTGCATCCACCCCAGCCAAGGGGGGAACCTTTGGTGCTGGCCAGGCTGTGCCATGCCCAGATCTGGGAGCATCCCCTGGCTGTGGACTCACCTGCAAATTGGGCGTGGAGCGAGTCTTTGAAGAAGACATGCCAGAATTGAAATCCATCATCTTCAGCTGGCCAGCTGGAGGAAGAGATTGCCATCCCTGAGGTTGCCCTTGATGTCTCCAGCAGCAGCCCCACCTGGTAACAGCTTCTCCAGGGGCTCCTTCTCCTTGCCTAGGGGCCAGACCAGGCTGTCAGTGCTCTGTCCAGGGTCCCAGCCATCAGTGGAGCAGACAAGCAAAACCAGGGGGAATGGTGGCCACCAGTGCTTTCCACACCAGGTGTCCAGCTCAGCTCCAGCCCAAGAGCTGTGTGTTCCCTTCTGATGACCCCTGCTCAGAGCTACAGGCAGGACAAAAGCAGCCTGGTTCGCTTTGCCCCTGATTGCCAAGAAATGTGTGGAGCTGTTACCTGCCAGGCCCCTGGATCCAACTGTGCATGTGGATCTCTCCCATCTCCTAGGGCAGATGAACACCCTGCATCCAAGGATCATGGAAAAGGTCTTCTAAGGATGGCCTGTCCAAGGGTTGCATGGACAAACACCTCTTAATAATATCTTGGCATTCTGAAGAGAGAAACCAGGAATCAGCAGTCAGTTGGAGAAGTTGCCGCCCCCTTCCAGTGCCCAGGCCATGCTGGGTGTGCCCAGAGCTGGGCCTAAACTTCCCCATGGATTCCCTGTTTGCAGGAGAGCAGGACATGTGCCACCTCCTCAGCAGCTGCCAGAGCAGGATGCTCATGAGCCCGCTGCTGTCTCCCAAGCCCGGTGTTCCCCCTGTGCCCAGAGATCAGGATTCACCTTGGGAGAGCCGTCGTGGGAACAAGATCCGTCCCCAGATCATCTGCTGGCCCCTCATGAATGGGTGCTTCCCTATGACCAGCTGGTACAGCAGGAGGCCCAGGGACCAGATTGTTGCTGCCTGGCCATGGTAGCGTTGCTGGTGGATCCACTCAGGTGGGCTGTAGGACAGGGTTCCTGTGGAACACAGATGGAGCTCATCAGGGAGATGCTGCTGCTCCCAGAGCCTCGCCCCAGCATCCCTGGGCATGTGGGGGCTGCCCCAGCGGCACACGGGGTGACCCACTGCCCTCTCGCCAGCACCTGGGACTTGGCTACAAACCCAGGGCTGGAAAAGAAGCCACTGCTGCTGGAAGAGGGCAGCAGAAGCACTGGGGAGGCCCAACCATGATAAGCAAATAAAAACCCACCCCATGGTAGAGAAAAACACACTCTCCTCCCTGCCTGCATGGCCTCCAAAAAATTGTTAATAAGCCAAGGCAAACGTGGGGAGCAGAGGAGTTCAAGCCCTTGCTCACTGATGCACCAAAATCTCTGGGGCATGGGGTCAGACCCCTGCCCTCTGCTACCCCCATGGGGGTTTTTGTCAGGCTGGCTGTCCCAGCCCCATCCCAGGGCACAGTGGGTGCTGAAGGCTGTTGGCAGGGCTGGGAGCTGGCCCCCCTCACACCCCCATTCAAATCAATTTGGCTCAAGCATTAATCCCATCCTGGCAGCAACACGGGGAATCCCCGGTGCCACACCCAGGCTGGGCCATGAGATGGCCAGGAGCATCCCCTGCCAGGGCTCACCTGCAAACTGGGTGTAGGCTGTGTCTTGCAGGAAGGCGCCACAGCCAAAGTCGATCAATTTCAGCTCCCCTGTGGCCAGGTCGAGCAGGATGTTCTCCGGTTTTATGTCCCTGTGCAGGACCCCGCAGCTGGTGCAGTGCTGCACGGCCTCCAGCAGCTGCCTAAACAGCCCCCGCGCCTCCTCCTCCGGCAGGAACCTCCGCTCCGCCAGCAAATGCGAGAGGTCCTGGCACCGCTCTGGACGCTCCAACACTAACACGAAGCTGTCAGGGAGCTCAAGCCACTCCAGCAGCTGAATGACTGCAGCACAGCCAGAGGACACCCTGTCCAGCAGCACGATCTCCAGGGGAGCACGGGTGCCGTCGGGCTGCGGGAGGAGCACGGTGCTGTCAGTGGGGCTGAGGCCGTGCCAGGGCTCTGGGAGCCCTCAGCCAGCCCGGGATGCTCTGCACACCTCGCTCACCCCCACACCCGCTCTCCCCGCAGGGCTCTCGGCGGCCCCCACCCTGCCGGGCCCCGGCTCATCCCTGCCCGGCACGCCCTGGCTTCTGCCGCTGGCCCCGCTCACTCACCAGCTCGCCCCAGAGCCGGACGCGATCCCGCAGCACACATTTGATGGCCACCTGTGAGCAAGGAGCAGCAGAGGGTTGAGCTCGCTGCCCGCCCCGCCGCGCCCCTGCCATCTCCTCCGCCCCCTCCGCCCCCTCCTCCTCCTCCTCCTCCTCTGCCCACCGCTCACCGGGGCACCGTCCAAGAGTCGCGTGGCCGCGAAGACGCTGCCGAAGCCGCCGCGCCCCAGCAGCGGGCCCAGCTTGTAGCGCTGCTGCAGGGCCTCCTGCGCCTTCCCTGGCGGCGAGTCGCGGCCATCAGCGCTCGGCCCGGGGCCAGGAACGGCCCCCGAGCGCTCCCCGACCTCCCCGGGCCGGGCATCCGCAGGCGTTCCCTCATTGGAACGCGGCAGCGGCGGCTCGGGGCCAGCGGCCGCGCTGCTGAGCGGCGGAGCTCGGGCCGGGGAAGCCGCAGCGGAGGCGGCGGCAGCGGCCGCGCCGCCTGTGTCCTCCGCGGGCCCCGGGAGGAGCCGGGGCCGGGGGCAGGGCCGGGGCCGGGGTCGGGGCCGGGGTCTGGACCGGAGCCTGCGTCGGGGCCGGGGCCGGGATCGGGCCAGGCGGAGCCAAAGGGCAGCGATTCCGCCCCAGCCCCAGGCAATGATGCCCGCCCAGCAGCGCCAGCGCCAGCACAGCCAGAGCCGGGCGGAGGCGAGACCACGGCGGGACGGCCGCGGACGGGGCCGGGGCCGGGGCCGGGGCAGCCCCGCAAGGGCCCGTGGGCGGGGCCGGGGGCGGGCCGGGGGCATGGCCCGGGCGGGCACAGGGAGAGGGAACCTGGAAGAGGAGGGGACGCAGGAAAAGGGAGACCCGGAGGGAATGTGGGACAGTGGGAAAGGGAGAGGAGAAACAGAAAAGTGATAAATTTGATGCTTTCGCTGCTGCTGCTGCTGCTGCTGCTGCCGCCGCTGCTGCCGCTGCCGCTGCTGCTGCCGCTGCAACTGAAGCACCGGGACCGTTTGTCCCCGTGTCCGTTTGTCCGTTGCCCGCTCGGCCCCGCCTCGAGCCCCGCGCTCCCCGGGCAGTCCCTGAGCCTGGCCAAAAACGGGAACTTTGCTCTGTTGAGCCAAGAGCCAGAGTCTTGACTCCTGCACAGGGGCACAGGAATGCCCTTGGTTGCTGCTGTGCCTCGTCCCTGCTGAGGGTCAGACACCATCTGAGCACATTCCCTGAATGCAGAATTAGTACCTGACCCAAGCACCGCACTTGTGTCTCCAGCATTGCTTTCCAAGTAGAACAGCGGAAGGCAAACTGCATATAGTTCATGGTATTTTACAGTGTCTAAAACTTGCCAAGTCTCAGATCTTAGAGGTGAGATCCATTTGGAATGAATGGGATGGAGAAAGTGCAAGATGGAAAAGAGAAACATAAAAATAAATAGAGAAAAACATATTGGTTGTTTCTTTTGATTTTATTTTCATTTCATAAAGAAGTGGTTTCAATTTTCCCAGAATCTTCTCCACAGTCCTGTCTGTTCTTTCCAAAAACCTGTCCTGGAGAAGAAGGCACAGCTCCTGTCACAAGATGTGCCCCCAGCTGCAGCTTCTCTTGGCTTCCCACACAGTGACTGCAGCACAACTCTTGCAGCAAAGCAGGACAAATGTTTGAAGAACTTGACAACTTGTTCTTTCTTTTCCTTGTGGACAGTGCAGTTGTGCCATTGGTAAGGTTTTCACTGTTACTCTTCTAGCCAAAGAAAACATGATGAGGTACCAGGAATTGTTGGGGAATACATGCCTGGCTGAATGTGGAGAAAGAATCTCTAGAGCCTGCAGCCAGAAGTGGAGAGCTAATCATTCCAATAGCCCCATGGACATCTTGAAAGTGATCTGGAACATGAAGATGGGCTGACAGAGGGAGTTTGTTTCTGTGTTCAGTTTAGATGATTCTACATCTCTTGCACTGGTAGAAATCAAGAGCACAATCAGTTGATGATAAGCATCAGAACATGATAAGCTGGACCTCTCAGTGGATGAGAGAAAGACTGTGAAAAGGAGAAATGCAGGGAATGACTTGGTAAACTTTGTATATAAGAAGGCACATTTTTTCCTAATAATTCCCAATTCATTCCCTTTGCTTCTATCCTTTTAAAAAGGCCAACTGCATGTCAGATTCCCCATGAAATGAGAACCCTGAGCTTGTGGGACTGCCTGAAAGGTGCCCTGTTCCTTTTTCTTCTGCTGCTCAGAAGAAACAATGAATTGAGTTGGGAAGTTCTGGTATTTCTTTCTCCTGCTGGATTTCTTCATTTTATTTGCCACTGCAGAGGCAATTTCTGTGATGGCCTCTGTCAGTTGATTCTATTTCAGCAGCAGCAGCAGCAGCAACAGGGCTGTGTTTGAGCACTGCAAATGTGACCTGTGTGGCTTTAATTCTCCTTGACTTTGTGCTCAGGGAGTTGGGAGCATTTTGATCTCTACTGATCATGATGCCTGAAACAAAAATCCTGAGTTCCCTGTAACAAAAGCACAGTGGGTAGCACTGATTGAAAGAGGCAATTGCAGTTGTATTACTAAAATTCAAGTGGCAAGCAGAAGAGGGGCAAGAGCAGCTTGGATCTACAACTGCCAAGGCAAATGTAGATTAAATAATTTTGTGGGACTTTTCTGGAATTTTGTGGGATTTGAGAAAATTTAAATAATTTTGTGGGATTTTTGTGGAACTTTGTGGGATTTTTGTGGATTAAGTGAAATTTGCAGAGATTGTGTGGGATATTTCTGGAATTTGGTGGGGTTTTGAGAAGATTTAGGCAATTTTGAGGGATTTTTCGTGATTTTTTTGGGATATTGAGAGAATATTGTTGGATGCTTCTGGAATTTTTTTTTTTAATGTTGTGGAAATTGCAACAGATTATGTGGGATATTTCTGGAATTTGGGAGGTTTTTGAGAAAATTTAAATAATTTTGTGGGATTTTTCTGGAATTTGGTGGGAATTTTCTGGAACTTGGTGGGATTTTTTTTGAATTTTGTGTGATTTTGCTGGAATTCTGTGGGGTTTTGATGAAATTTAAATAATTTTGTGGGATTTTTCTTGAATTTTGAGGTATTTTTCTGCAATTTTGTGGGATTATTTTTAGAATGTTGTGAAATGTTTTGAAATTTTGTGGGATTTTGAGGAGACAATGAATTTTGAAAATTTTTTCTTAGATTTTGAGAAATTTTGTGGAGATTTTGTGGGGTGTTTCTGGAATTTGGTGGGGTTTGGAGACGATTTTGGGGAATTTTGTGGGATTTTGAGAAAGTTTAAAGAATTTTGTGGGACTATTGTGGAATTCTGTAGGGTTTTGGGAAGATTGAGGGAATTTTGTGGGATGTTTCTGGAATTTTCTGGGATATTTTTGGAATGTTGTAGAATTTTCTGGAATTTTGTGGCATTTTGAGGAGACTTGAAGAATTTTGAGTGATTTTTCTAGATTTTGTGTAAATTTGTAATTATTTTGTTGGATGTTTCTGGAACTTTGTTAGATGTTTCTGAAATATTTGTGGATTTTTGTGGTATTTTTCTGGAATTTTGTAGGATTTTGTAGGATTTTGAGAAGACTTGAGTAATTTTGAAAGTTTTTTCTTAGATTGTGTGGAAATTTGTGAAGATTTTTTGGGACTTTTGAGGAATTTTGTGGGATATTGAGGAGACTTGAAGAATTTTGAGGCATTTTTCTTAAATTGTGTGAAAATTTGTAAAGATTTTGTGGGATGTTTTTGGAATTTGGTAGGGTTTTGAGAAGTTTTAATGCATTTTGTGAGACGTTTGTGGAATTTTGTGGGATTTTTCTGGAATTTTAAGGGATATTGAGGAGACCTGAAAAATTTTAAGGGGTTTTTCCTAGATTTTGTAGTAATTTTTAATGATTTTGTGGGATGTTTCTGGAATTTGGTAGGGTTTTGAGAAGTTTTAATGCATTTTGTGGGATGTTTCTGGAATTTTTGTGGGATTTTTCTGGAATTTTCTTGGATATGGAGGACACTTAATGAATATTGAGGGATTTTTCTTAGATTTTGTAGAAATCTGTGGAGATTTTGTGGGATGTTTCTGGAATTTGGTAAGGTTTTGAGAAGATTTAGGGAATTTTATGGTATGTTTGTGGGAATTTTATGGGATTTTTATAGAATTATGTGGAATGTTTCCTGAATTTTGTGGGATTTTGCGGAAATTTTCTTGGACATGTCTAGAATTTTGTAAGATTTTTCTGGAATTCTGTGGCATTTTGAGAAAATTTAAATAATTTTGTGGCATTTTTCTGGTATTTTGTAGCATTTTTTTGGAATGTTGTGGAATTTTCTGAGATTTTGTGGGATTTTGAGAAGACTTGAGTAGTTTTGAAAGATTTTTCTTGGATTGTGTGGAAACGTGGAGATTTTGTGGGATGTTTCTTGAATTTGGTGGGGTTTTGAGAAGATTTAGGGAATTTTGAGGGATTTTTTCGCAATTTCATGATGCTTTTCTGGAATTTTGTGGGATTTTGAGAAAATATAAAAAATTCTGAGGGATGTTTCTGGAATTTTGTGCGATTTTTTTTTGAATGTTGTGGAATTTTCTGCAATTTGGTGAGATTTTGAAGAGACTTGAAGAATTTTGAGGAGTTTTTCTTCGATTGTGTGAAAATTTGTGGAGATTTTGTGGGATGTTTCTGGAATTTGGTAGGGTTTTGAGAAGATTTTTCTAGAGTTTTGCTGGATTTTTTTTTAAATCTGTGGGATTTTTCTGGAATTTTCAGGGATTTTCAGTAAATTTTCCTGGGCATTTAAAGAATTCTGTGACATTTTTCTGGAATTCTGTGGCATTTTGAGAAAATTTAAATAATTTTGTGGCATTTTTCTGGAGTTTTGTAGGATTTTTTTGGAATGTTGTGGAATTTTCTGAGATTTTGTGCGATTTTGAGAAGACTTGAGTAATTTTGTAAGATTTTTCTTAGATTGTGTGGAAACTTTTGGAGATTTTGTGCGATGTTTCTGGAATTTGGTAGGGTTTTTAGAAGATTGTCCTGGGTTGATTATGATGTTAAAGTGTATCCCCATTCTTCCACCCAACCCAGACACCGGTTTTGTATTCTTAAAATTTCATCTAAGAGTAAAAGTGAGTGGAAAAGAAGCACCGAGTCTGTTATCAGAGACTGTACTTGCTCCCCCCCCCGCATCGGGAGTTTTGACTACAGCACAGACAACAAGAGACAGATCACCTTGGCTTTCCAGCCAGCCGGATCAGAGCGGTCTTCCTGGACTGTTTTCTTTCCCTTTTTCTGAAACGAATCGAACCTGCTCTGGACTGGGGACTCGGGGGAGCACTGGGAGCTTGCACCCGTGGACTACCGGGAGCCCAGCCTGGGCAGCGGCATTGTCCAGCCCGAGCAGATGGCGGCCCGGCTCCCGCCTCGGTTTCTGCCCCGCTGGCTCGATCAGCCGGGCTGCCGTCCGCCTGCAGGCTTCAGTGGGGCCGGCCGGGGCCGAGCGGGAAGGAAGCCGCCGTCGGAGCGAAAGCCTCCGAGAGAGAGCCGGCGAGAAAGCTTCCTCGCAAAGGGAGGGCGCAGAGCCTCAAGCCGCTGGTGGTCCCGTCGGCCCGCTCCTCAGCCCCCGCAGGCGTTGTCGCCGTGCCGAGCGGCCGGCCGCTTGGGGAGCCGCCTGGGGCGTGGGCGGGGAGGGGCCGATGGTGGCGGCCCCAACCATCGCCCAGCAGGGGGGCGGGGAAAAGCCCGGAAGGCGGCGCCGCGGGAGCCGGCGGGGGAGGGCGGTTCCGTGCCGGGCCCGCACGTCTCGGCAGCGAGCCCCCGCAGGCGGGCCCGGGGCCAAAGACCTCCGCGGACCGCCGAAGAGCCGGCCTGTGCAAGCGGCCGCCCGCTCGCCGCCTCTGCCGGCTACTCGAGTCGAGTCACTATGACTCTTAACAGAGGTAAGTATGCATTACTAACTGGGCTTAGCCGCGGAAATCAGACCTCCTCGTGGTCCCGCTGGATACCTGCAAGGGTAACTAGCTGATTTCTGCCCCAGTGTGAGTGAGGTTGTGTTTTTCACTGCCTCCCTGCCTTTGGACTCGCCACCCAAAGTGCAGTTTCACGATTTTGCGTCGAAAAATTATCGGCAGAAGCTCCTTAAAAGCTCCCTGCCTGAAACCGAGCCCGCCGGTAAAGTTGGGCAAAGCTGACAGCGCTTGAGGGGGTGCTGTTAGTCAATATTCCCTCAATTGGACTTACTTTTAATTTGAAACGGCACCACGGTAAAGGCTTTAAAGCTACTCCGTGTGTCCACGGCGACTCAAACTAATTTTAATGACTGGGATATAAAATCGCCACAAAAACCAAATTTTAAACCCTCAGAATTGGGAAGGGAGGTTTGGAAAAGTTTAAAACTGGAGTTCTACAACTCAATGCATTGTGCCGAAGAATGTAATGGCCATTGTGTGGGGCGGGAGGGGTTGGAGGAATACCCTGATGTGTACTGTGATGATACAATGACTTGCTTATCTCTAGATGATAACGGGATTGATAAGAGCCAGGAAAGGATTACCACACCCCCACCCACCCAGGAAGAAGCAGCCGTTTTATCAGAGCCAGAGGAAAGCACTATTCAACCACCAAACAATGGGGAATCAGAAGACTGCCCTGTCATATCAGTTCCAGATAAGAATCCACCCTGCCCGCGCTGTGGTATTAAAATGAATCAAATGCTTGAATTAACTGAACATTTACTCAGAGCACATGGAATTAGAGAATGCAAATTTAAATGCACCAAATGTGATTTGGAAAATACAAATTTTCACAGCATTGCCTGCCACTATCCAAAATGCAAAGGTAAAATAAAAGAACCATCCCCAGGAAAATGGCCCTGCAATGTATGCCAGATGAGTTTTCAAACTAAAATTGGACTGGGACAACATAAAAGAATTGCACATCCAGCAGTCAGACACCAGGAGAGGCTAGAAGCCATGAGACCAAAAGAAACATCAGCAAGAGGAGCCCACAAGAAATGCTGGAATGAAGAGGAGGAAAATCTACTGATCCAACTAATAAAACAATATGAGGGTAATAAAAACATTAATAAACTGATTGCTGAACACATCCCATCCAAAACTTCAAAACAAATCCGTGACAAGAGATGCTGTCTGATGTTAAAACAACAAGCCTCAATTGGATTACAAACTAACAGAAAAACAGAAGAGCAGCCACAGGAAAAAATTCAAAAGCCATCAAAGCGTAAAGAAACCACAATAAATCAGTTGAAAAAGCACTAGGAAGAGATTATCCCATCAAAGATCAGCGATGGCGCCTTCATTGTGTACCAGGAAGCCTTCCAAGAAATTCTCAAAAAGAAAAATAAGAATCCAGCCCACACCATTAGTGAAATAACCAAAGACTGCATGAAGGTATTTAAAGGGATGCACAGCCGGGAAAAGAACACCAGAAAACCAAAACAGGGTCACTCGCAGCCTAAGAAGAGACAAGCAGAAAATGGACGAGCAAGAGAGATATTAAAAAGGGACAGTATCTAAGATTCCAAAAACTATTTTACACAGATAGAGGGAAACTGGCCCACATCATCCTTGATGATGTGGAGGGGTTAAAATGCCAAATTCCAGCTGACGAGATCAGCTCAGTATTCTGTGAAAGATGGGAAATACCCAGCAATTTCAAAGGCTTTGGAGATTTTGAAGCAGAGGGAACAACTGACAACACTAAGTTCCTGCCACTGATAACTGCCAAGGAGATTGAGAAGAACATCAAAGAGATGGCCAAAACATCGGCTCCAGGCCCAGATGACATCACCCTGGGGGATCTGTGCAAAGCAGATCCAAAATTCTCATTACTGACAGAGATTTTTAATCTCTGGCTAATATCCGGAACAGTTCCTGACCAAGTGAAGAACTGCCGCACGCTCCTGCTTCCAAAATCAGACTGGCCAGACCATCTGAAGGACATCAACAACTGGAGGCCTATCACCGTCGGCTCAACGGTGTTGAGACTGTTCTCCAGAGTCCTGACAACGCGTCTGAGCAAGGCATGCCCCATCAATCCTCGTCAAAAAGGATTCACATGTTCCAAGAATCTCCAGCTCCTGCAACTGTTGCTGAAGACCACAAAGAGGGAGCACAACGAGATCGCAGTTGTTTTTGTGGACATTGCCAAAGCCTTTGACACAGTGAGTCACCAGCATATTATAGAGGGCCTAAGGCAGAGGAAAGTGGACGAGCACATCATTAATCTCATCCAAAGCATGTATATTAACACCTCTACATGCATTAAGACCAAGGATGAGACATCGGCTCCCATTAATATACTAAAGGGAGTCAAACAGGGGGACCCTATGTCCCCACTGCTCTTTAACCTCGCGCTGGACCCTCTACTGTGTAAATTAGAAAAGGAAGGGCAGGGATATAAATGTGAGGGTGCCAACATAACAGCTATGGCTTTTGCGGATGATTTAGTGTTACTGAGCAACTCCTGGGAGGGGATGATGCATAACATCAAGATCCTCGAGACATTTTGTGACATCACCGGTCTCAAGACACAGGGGGAGAAATGCCACAGCTTTTACATCAAGCCAACTAAGGACTCTTATACCATCAATGATTGCCCCCCAGGGACTGTGAATAACACACCCCTCAATATGATACCCCCAGGAGAATCAGAGCAATACCTTGGGCTACAAGGGGACCCCTGGGTTGGCATTGCCCAGGCTGAACTGTTAACAAAAATCAA